>NC_066546.1:4761319-4778819 GCF_024679095.1 Eriocheir sinensis | reverse complement strand
ATAATAATAATAATAATAATAATAATAATAATAATAATAATAATAATAATAATAATAATAATAATAATAATAATAATAATAATAATAATAATAATAATAATAATAATAATAATAATAAGGTAAGGGTCCAGTTTAACTCCGGTGCCTTAATTTTGGTCTATTTTCTTCCAAACCTTCACAAAACCCTTTGTATACATATAATACATTAGTAAAAAGTGGCGGACAAATGCCACCTACCCTCTACCCCCAACAAGCTTGGGGACCTGTGGGAAAGCGGGGTTTTCGGGTGGGGGGAGAGGAAAACGAGTAATTTCCGGGGAGTGAATGATCAGAATCACCTAAAACACTCCGGCAAATAGGTTGGGCTGCGTGTTCTAAAAAAATAAAAAAAAAAAAAAAAAATAACCGCGCGTGGGGAGCCCACATGCCTCGGCTAATCGATAACCAAGCGTACCATCGCTAGCCGAGCGTACCATTGCTAACCACCCTAAAACAGCCCCGAGCCATGAATCAAGGTCATCCGGGGCTCGGGCTGAAAGGGCCGGGGCCCCGGATGACCTTGAGTCATGGCTCGGGGCTGTTTTAGGGTGGTTAGCGATGGTACGCTTGGTTAGCGACGGTACGCTTGGTTAGCGATGGTACGCTTGGTTAGCGATTAGCCCACGCATGTGAGACCAGGTCCACCACGCATTCCCATAGGTCCCCAAGCTTGTTGGGGATTGAGGGTAGGTGGTCATTGTCCGCCACTTTTTACTAATGTATTATATGTATATAAAATGTTTTGTGAAGGTTTGGAAGAAAATAGACCAAAATTAAGGCGCCGGAGTTATACTGGACCTTTACCAATAACAATAATAATAATAATCATAATAATAATAATAATAATAATAATAATAATAATAATAATAATAATAATAATAATAATAACAGCAATAACAACAAAGATGTAAACAGTGGTGAGTTGCACCCCTCGCTGACGGACACCCGTTTGGCGGCGCCACCGTCGACCGATTACAATGGGAAGCCTCGGAGTGGTGCATCTTCCCATTTATAAGATTTTTGTTATACTAGCATATATCTTATAGATGGCAAAGCACATCGCCCCGAGGCTTCACACTGCAATCGGTCGACGGTGGCGCCGCCAAACGGCTGTGTCAGATTTTCCCATTCCTACAGCGGTTGGTGCATCTCACCATTTAGTAGATTTTTGATAATACCAACACCACTCCTCCTCTTCTTCTTTTTCCTCCTCCTCCTCCTCCTTCTCCTCTCGAAGCACTGAAGTCAAGAAGGACATTTCTGTCCTATACACCAACGCGCGGAGCTTAATACCCAAACGGGATGAGTTACTTGCCTACGTTGACGTAGAAAGTCCGGACGTGATTGCCATCACCGAAACGTGGGCCACCTCTGACCACCTAATGACCGAATTCTCAATTCCAGGATACGAGAGCTTCTACAAAAACAGACTTCACAAGAAAGGAGGAGGTGTTATTTGTTACGTCAAGAACAAATACCCTGCCGTGGAAGTAACCAAAGGAGACTCAGAGAAATATGACACAGTATATGTTGAACTGGAGACTAGCAAGCACAACAAAATAACGATTGGAACCGTTTACAGACCTCCAAAGCAACAAGAAGCGGACGACGAAGCGCTGTACGAGGAAATCCACACCGTAACGCAAAACAAACAATCAGTCATTATCGGGGACTTTAACTGTGCCAACATTGACTGGACCACGATGATTGGAGATCGGGAGGGTAACAGATTGCTCGAAATGTTAGAAGACACTTTTTTTACTCAGATTGTTACCCAACCGACGAAGGAAAATAACATATTAGACCTAGTACTCGTGAGTGATTCAGATCTCACACGTGAATGTCAAGTCGGCGAAAAACTGGATGGTTGCGACCATCACCTAATCCGCCTAAAGATCAGAACAGACCATGAATTCACCGAAAACACGTCCAAGATTCCAGACTACAAAAGAGCCAATTTTAACTTCGCTCGTGAGGTGCTAACCCAGACAACTTGGGAACCCATGACCTACACTCCTGTGGACGGAGCGTGGAATGGCTTCAAGAACAAACTCCTGGAGGTAGAGAGAACAACTGTTCCCATGAAGACAAGGAGAACAAATAATGCCACAAGCCCACCATGGATGACTACCCAGGTTCGACGGGCGATTAATTTAAAGAAGAGAAAATACAACTCGCTCAAAGAAAACGGCACTGACGAGGCACGCGAACAATACCATCAAAGCCTCAGAGCTTGCAGAACACTCATTCGCCAGCGTAAACGCGACTATGAAAAGCAAATTGCACGCGAAGCCAAGTCCAACCCGAAAAAGTTCTTAACGTATATAAGAACCAAAAAGAAGACAAAAAGCAATATCGGTCCCTTAAAAGATGAAAGTGACGTACTAACACAGGACAGTAGACAAATGGTCGAAATCCTAAACAGAAACTTCGCGTCTGTGTTCACGGTCGAGAATACCCAGTCCGTACCCGAGAGCCCTACCCCACCGATGGGAATCATTCCCCTAGAAATTGGCACAATCGAAGAACGGGATGTGAAGAAGTACCTAGACAAACTCGAGACAAACAAGTCCACCAGACCCGACGGCTTGTCACCCAGGCTGCTCAAGGAACTCAAGCAGCAAATCCTCAAGCCACTCACCACCATCTACAATCTGTCACTACAACAAAACAAAGTCCCAAAAGACTGGAAACAAGCGAATGTAACTCCGATCTACAAAAAGGGAGACAAAAGTGTGGCCCTAAACTACAGACCAATCAGCCTGACCTCTGTGGCGGGAAAAATCCTCGAGATCATCAGAGACAAACTCGTTAGGTTCTTTGAAGACAACAACATCATTTCCGATGCTCAGCACGGTTTCAGGAACAAGCGCTCATGCTTAACCAATTTATTGGACTTCTTCCAAGGTATCTATGAAAACTGGGATAATCATATCCCCAGCGATGTTATACATCTAGACTTTCAGAAAGCCTTTGACAAAGTGTCACACGAAAGACTCCTCAAGAAACTCAAGTCGGCGGGATTAGGCGGCAATCTGACAGCGTGGATCAAGGACTGGCTCACTGGAAGAAAACAACGAGTTGTACTCAACGGACAGGCCTCCGAGTGGCTCCCGGTCACAAGTGGAGTGCCACAGGGGTCAGTGCTGGGACCCATACTTTTCATCATAAATATCAACGACCTAAACTAGGATTGAAATCCAATCTTTCAAAATTTGCCGACGACACAAAGGTGGGTGGGAAGGCCCTCACAACGGCAGACTGCAAAATTATCCAGAGAGACCTGGACCAGATCACTCGGTGGTCAGAAAAATGGCAGATGTCCTTCAACACTGCCAAATGTAAAGTAATGCAGATCGGATCCAGAAACAGCAACCACACATACCACATGGGTGGCGAACCACTACATGTTGTGCAAGAGGAAAGAGACCTCGGGGTCACCATCAGCAGTGATTTGAAACAAATAAAACACTGCAAGTCCGCCTGTAAGAAAGCCAATACAATGCTTGGGTTCATATCGAGGAACTTCGACTACAAGACGCCGGGAGTTATGTTATCCTTGTACAATTCGCTGGTAAGGCCCCACCTGGAATACGCCGTGCAATTCTGGTCTCCTAATTACAGGAAAGACATTGAATTACTTGAGAGAGTACAGCGCCGCGCCACGAAGATGATACCATCACTGAGGACGAAGCCCTATGAAGAGCGACTCGAGCGACTCAACCTCTTCACGTTGGAAAAGAGACGCCTGCGGGGAGACATGATACAAGTCTTTAAGTACCTGAACAAGCTCAGCAACGCTGAGCACTCTAAACTCTTCACGCTACAAACCAACCTGAGAACAAGAAACAACGGAAAAACAATTCAAGCAAAGCGATGCAATACCGACATCGGCAGGAGTTATTTCTCGAATAGAGTTGTTCGCCACTGGAACAGCCTTCCTGCAGAAGTGGTTAGCGCAGAGACCATCAACTCCTTCAAGAAACGCATTGATCACCACTTTGCTGCATCGGGAGTGAACTGAACGTTCCCAAGAGTAGATACACAAGTGCTTTAATCCTTCCCTGCAAGTCACTCCTATGGCAAACGGATTGATTGAATCACTGAACGCAGGCAGCCTAGTAATGAGCCAACAGGCTTTCTGCTGCCTGCTAGTCCATGTTTCCATGTTTCCTCCTCCTCCTCCTCCTCCTCCTCCTCCTCCTACTACTACTACTACTACTACTACTACTACTGCTACTACTCCAACTACTACTGCTGTTACTACTACTGCTTCTACTACTACGACTACTACTACCACTACTACTACTACTACTACTTCTATTACTACTAGTAACACTGCTGCTGCACCTGCTACTACTACTATTACAACAACAACTACTGCTACTACTACTACTACTACTACTACTACTACTACTGCTACTACTACTACTACTACTACTACTACTACTACTTTTACATCTACATAAATGATACCTCCACCCATGTTTATTTTCCCGAGACATAATCATGGAGGGCTCCATAGCTTGGAGGTCATTAGCCCCACCTCTGTTCGCTAATGACTGTGGCATCCAACCATATCACTAATACTACCTGACACTAAATCACCTATCATCTATTACGTCTAGATCCCCCTTTCCTTTCCTACTCAAGTCACTCCCGACCCACCCTAATGTCACTCTCCACCACTGTGGCTTCACAGTCCATATTGGAGATGTTGGTGGCTTTTGGGCCAGAGTGTCTGGTGCCCCTGAGACATAGGATGGCCGACCTGAGCAGGGAGAACGAGAGGCGACACCACATCCAGGCGACAACGTGACTCCTTGGCTGATGCTTCTTTTCTGAGATTAGTTCCGCGAGGCGTGCGTAGAAGCATTGGGCCCTGGGACCCATCCCGCCGGATGTGGTGAAGACGAGGCGGGATGAAGCTGCCCTGATCCACATGCTGGATTCTTTCACCGTATGTCCTTGTCTTCTCCTGCTCGTTCCTGTGGTGGGCGGCTTGCAGGGGCAGCTCACGGTGACAGGCAGCCATCGGGTCGAATATGCGGATGTCCATGAAAGCCCGCTGTCCGCGCACCCAGAATCCGCGGGCACTTACATTAACCCGTGCCTCCTGTGAGGTATTGGCTGTCCTGTACCGAAGGTGTTCGCCGTCCAGGGGAAGCAGTGCCGGCTCGGTAGTGACGTCTTGGCATACCTCCCCGAGCATGCTGGCTGTCAGATCCCTCACGTCATCGTGTCGAATACAGACGAAGCCTCCTTTTTTACATATCATGGTGTGGGTGACATCATTTGGTGATCCCCATGCACAGAGATCAGGCAGTCCCTCAATCGGCCAGCCATATCTCAGAGCAATGGCGTTGACAAATTCTTGTTTGTTGAGGCTGAAGCCCTTTGCTCTGATTGGTAATGACGTTAGCCAGTTAGAGGCGCCTGCCTCCTGTGCTGTGTGTATTTTTCTACCCATTTCTGTGGACAGGTGGTGTGTAAGACGGTCCAGCTCGTCTTTTTGGGCCTGTTGCCTTTCTTCTGAGATTTTTCTTTTAATATCTCTTATTTCTGTTTGGTCTATCTCGCCCTCTGCCTCCTGAGCGATGATCTACTTTTACATCTACTACTACTACTACTACTATTACTACTACTACTACTACTACTACTACTACTACTACTTCTACTACTACTACTACTACTACTACTACTACTACTACTACTACTACTACTACTACTACTAATGCTACAACTACTACTACTGTTACTACTACTACGACTACTACTACGACTACTGCTACTACTACCACTACTGCTACTACTACTACTACTACTACTACTACTACGACGACGACGACGACGACGACGACTACTACTACTACCACTACTATTACTACCGGTACTACTACTACTACTACTACTACTACTACTACTACTACTACTACTACTTCTATTACTACTAGTAACACTGCTGCGGCTGCTGCTTCTACTGCTACTACTGCTACTACTATTACAACAACAACTACTACTACTACTACTACTACTACTACTACTACTACCACTATTACTGCTACTGCTACTCCTATTACTTTTACATCTACTACTACTACTACTTTTTTTTTTTTTTTTTTTTTACAGCTAAGGAGACAGCTCAAGGGCAAAAAAAAAAAAAAAAACCCACTCACTGCTCCCGAACAGAGGTTAAAGGAGTGTCCAAAATCAGAGGTTAATTTCGGGAGGAGAGGTGTCCTGATACCCTCCTCTTGAAAGAGTTCAAGTCGTAGGCAAGAGGAAATACAGATGAAGGAAGATTGTTCCAGAGTTTACCAGCGTGAGGGATGAAAGAGTGAAGATGCTGGTTAACTCTTGCATAAGGGGTTTGGACAGTATAGGGATGAGCATGAGTAGAAAGTCGAGTGCAGCGGGGCCGCGGGAGGGGGGAGGCATGCAGTTAGCAAGTTCAGAAGAGCAGTCAGCGTGGAAATATCGATAGAAGATAGAAAGAGAGGCAACATTGCGGCGGAATTTAAGAGGTAGAAGACTATCAGTATGAGGAGGAGAGCTGATGAGACGAAGAGCCTTAGCCTCCACTCTGTCCAGAAGAGCTGTGTGAGTGGAGCCCCCCCACACATGAGATGCATACTCCATACGAGGGCGGACAAGGCCCCTGTATATGGACAGCAACTGTGCAGGGAGAAGAACTGGCGGAGACGGTACAGAACGCCCAGCCTCGAGGAAGCTGATTTAGTAAGAGATGAGATATGAAGTTTCCAGTTAAGATTTTGAGTTAAGGATAGACCGAGGATGTTTAGTGTTGAGGAAGGTGATAGCTGGGTGTTGTCAAAGAATAGGGATAGTTGTTTGGAAGATTGTGTCGAGTGGATAGGTGGAGAAACTGTGTTTTTGAGGCGTTGAAGGACACCAGGTTCTTCTTGCCCCAATCGGAAATAATAGTAAGGTCTGAGGCTAAGCGTTCTGCAGCCTCCAGCCTTGAGTCGTTAAGTTCCTGAAGGGTGGGTCTTCTATTAAAAGAAGTTGAATAATGCAGAGTGGAATCATCGGCGTAGGAATGGATAGGACAGTTCGTTTTGGAAAGAAGATCATCAATGAACAACAGAAAAAGAGTGGGAGATAGGACAGAACCCTGTGGGACACCACTGTTAATAGATTTAGGGGAAGAACAGTGACCGTCTACCACGGCAGAAATAGAACGGTCAGAAAGGAAACTGGAGATAAAGGTACAGAGAGAAGGATAGAAACCGTAGGAGGGTAGTTTAGAAAGCAAAGATTTGTGCCAGACCCTATCAAAAGCTTTTGATATGTCCAGCGCAATAGCAAAAGTTTCACCGAAACGGCTAAGAGAGGATGACCAAGAGTCAGTTAAGAAGGCTAGGAGATCACCAGTAGAACGCCCCTTGCGGAACCCATAGAAGGTCAGAAGTGGAAAGGTGCTTTTGAATCTTCCGGTTAAGGATTGATTCAAAAGCTTTAGATAGACAAGAAAGTAAAGCAATAGGACGGTAGTTTGAGGGATTGGAGAGGTCACCCTTCTTAGGTACAGGCTGTATGAAGGCATACTTCCAGCAAGAAGGAAAGGTAGATGTTGACAGGCAGAGGCGAAAGAGTTTGACCAGGCAGGGTGACAGCACGGAGGCACAGTTTTTAAGGACAATAGGAGGCACTCCATCAGGTTCATAAGCCTTTTGAGGATTGAGGCCAGAGAGGGCATAGAAAACATCATTTTGAAGAATCTTTATAACAGGCATAAAGGAGTCAGAGGGGGGATGAGTAGGAGGAATATGCCCAGAATCGTCCAGAGTGGAGTTTTTAGAAAAAGTTTGAGAGAAGAGTTCAGCCTTAGAGATAGATGAGACGGCAGTGTTGCCGTCAGGACTGAGGAGTGGAGGGAAAGATGAAGAAGTGAAGTTGGAGGAGATGTTTTTGGCTAGATGCCAGAAGTCACGGGAAGAGTTAGAGAAAGCAAGGTTTTGACATTTTCTATTAATGAAAGAACTACTGACTACTACTACTACTATTACTACTACTACTACTACTACTACTACTACTACTACTGAGAATGAAAACCACTCTTGGAAATGAAAGATGTATATTTGCCGGACAGTTTCGATACACACTGTTACCATCTTTAGTGTAAGAAGTGAAGGTGTACCTCACCTCTTACCATTGAAGATGGTAGCAGTGTCCATCGAAACTGTCTGATAAATATACTTCTTTTGTTTGCAGGAGTGGGTTTTATTCTCATCAAGGTCACGTCAATGTGAAAATCGTAGTATACCACTTCTACTACGACTACTACTATTACTGCTAATACTAATACTTCCATCTTTATAACTTCTACTGTTGCTGTCATAACTATAACTACACTAACTTTACTTCTATCACCACCACCACCACATACCATCGTTAATGTTCTTCCATATGATCTTTACATAGCTGTCGCGGTCGGTGCGTGATTGCTCGTGGAAGAAGCCGAGAGTGTGTAACATTTCGTGCAGAATGGTGCCGAACTTACGGAAACACTTGCTATCAAGTTCCATGGTTTGCTCCCCGCCTCTTCTCCCTACCGAACTGCTGCATCCACCAAACTTGCTGCTTGAAATACAGAAATAAATATCTCGGACGTGTACAAGTGTTAGACCATATTTACATACACACTGTGAGCCGAACCATTAATTCTCTAGCTGTGTCCTTTCACGTTGGTTAACACAATGGGTAAGTAGATATATGGAGTGGATGCAATTATTAGAAACCTTTTGTACCTTGATAACTTACCTTCTGATGACGAGGTAGTCTGTCTGGTTAGTGTGTTTAATGAACTGGATGCAGCTTTTTGTCCTTATGTCGTACTCCCGCATGGCTCTGTACAACTCTTCCATTTCATACTCACCTGTTGAATAAAGTGTGTGTGTGTGTTTGTGTGTGTGTGTGTGTGTGTGTGTGTGTGTGTGTGTGTGTGTGTGTGTGTGTGTGTGTGTGTGTGTGTGTGTTAGTCGGGAGCATTTTCGTTAAGTAGCTCAATATGACATTTCTTCTCTCTCTCTCTCTCTCTCTAACTCTCTCTCTCTCTCTCTCTCTCTCTCTCTCTCTCTCTCTCTCTCTCTCTCTCACACACACACACACACACACACACACACACACACACACACACACATACAAGCACACTCACTGAAGCCATCACCAATCTCATAAGGCACTTCTCCATTCGGCCACCGGTACTTTTCGTCAATCAAGCCGCTTCTGTCCAGCCCCGGTAGGGGAAGTATTATGTCCCCTTCGAAATGTTTTCCGACCTCCTCAGCATTGACAGGAGGTTTTGGTGTCCACTGTTTCGTCGTCTCTGCAAGCGAAGTTACGTTGAATTGAATTATATTTGGCAGGTAGAACAGTTAAGGGCAGTAGAGAGGTAGGTATGAGGGTGTGATTGGTGGAATACCTGTCAGGGAAAAATATCCAGTCACTAGAGAAACATCTTTCACACTTGCGGCTTGCAGAAGCTATACAAATATTATGGTTACTATTGGAGTCTACTCAAAGGGACATCTTAACACTGTGCACCGGGGCACAAAAGAAAATTATTCAACTTACTGGGCACTTCCGGCTTGGGTTTCTTGGCTGCTTGGGTTATGAAGACGAGGGCCAGAAAGTAGACTGTCACTGCTCCGTTCATGGTCTTCGTAGCTTTGTGGGAAAGCGAAAATAAGACCACGCCTATACCTGTTTCACAAAATATGCTTCGTAAAAATTCAGTCAATGCTCGAATGCAGAGCCTTTTTGGAAGTGAAAACTTGTTTTTCCTATCTGGAAAGGGAAGGTGACCATCAGGACTGCAGAGGTATTACACAGATCAGTGTTTAATGAAAGGTGATGGCCCATCTTTTACTTTTGCAGATTCCGAGCTAACTTCTGAAGCTTCAGAGATATGACCAGTTAGGGTTCCCGTTTAGTAAGTCGACAACTGACCGTATTCTAACGCTTATTGATGGAGAAATGCCGTGAGGTTCGACATGGAATGCATGCAGCCTATGACGATCTGGGGAAGACGTTTAATTAAACATTTCGTTAGGCATCCTGGGATTTCCTGCAACTCCATGGAACTTCTTCAAAGAGGGTTTACTAATCTGTATTCAGGGACTGAGAATGCCGTGTGGTGTTTATGTGTGATGGTGAGGAGGAGTTATATCTACCTACTTTCCTGTGAACAATAAAGTACAGTATCACTCATCAACACATTAATGGACTGGTTATTATGCAGAGTTTAAACCAAATTCATAGTGCAGCTTCTATTGGCAATACCAGCGCAATTAATATTTTTTTTTGTCGCAGATTCATTGGGGTTCTGATTATGGCTCTTGAGGCACTGCATGAAGAGGCGAACCCCTTGGGACTTCAGGTCTCTTGGGACAAGTCAAAAGTACAGTTGTTTGGAGGCTTACTGGCTGAAACAGTACATTTTACTCATACGTGTGGTGAAAACATTAAAATATTGAACATTTTCACACTCCTAGGTAGCGTACTGCAGAACAACGGCGGGTCACGTCAATAAGTCTTACGGAAGATTGGCTTGATCTAGGGTGTCAATGGCTCGCTCAACATGAGTTTATGGAGCTGTCGATACCTGCGCAGAAGGGCAAAGATTCGGCTGCTCAAGTGGCTTGTGTTCCCTGTCTTACTGTATGGCTGTGGAACACATATGGACACTAAAATCAAGTGATGCAAACGGCGAGCTGATACCTTTGATAATAAATCTCTACACAGAATCATGGGGTATCGTTGTAATTACTGCGTTATATTGACTATTATTTCGTGAGACTGAATCGAGGCCTTTTACTATTATTTGGAGAGGCGATGACCGAGTGGTCAACGTGCAGATGTGGTGAGCCCGAGGACCCGGGATACAGTCCAACACCAAGACACTGACAGTTTTCAACCACGGCGCTCCGTTGACAGCATGTGGACAATTCTCCGCTGTAAACGAAACGCCGTGAAGCAGCATGAGCCATGAAGGTCATATATCACGGCAACGACTTGAAATAAAATTCGCCTGCGCCGCTAATGGGTCATCCACCTGGCCCTTCAAGAGAGTCTACCGGCACTGTAGGCAATACATATTAAAACAACAATTTTGTAGTCCGTAAACCTCAACTTTGGATATATCGGTACGTGGGACGCTTCCGAGAAATCGACCTTGCCAACCGGGTTGGTTCTAAGAAAAAAATGAATATAAGATTCCAAGGGAACGCCTACAAAGCTCGTTGTTGTTTAATTAAATTGATGGGTGATATCAGGAGGTACTTCGGATGGGAAGGGGACCAGCATGGAGACTTGCTCGGAAGGACCATCGGAGTTGGAGTCATAACGTGGGCGAGGTAACGCGCCCTTCGGCTTATACCTCTATTGATTGGTTGATATTGACTGATTGAATTATTGAATCGCTAGACGCCAGTTAGACTCCTCTTCAAATTTCATGCACCACTGCCTGATGCTGTTTTTAATATTCCATACTTCCCTTTGGGCCCCTACGGGATTCCACGGAACTTTGGTTCCATTCTCTCAGAGGCAGTCTGTTAAATCTACATCAGTGTTCATGAGACTTTACTGCGACCTAGTTATATTTTATACATTACCCTCATGACTCATTTGCAACCCTCTTGACAGTATTAAGAATATGTCGTCCTAAGTCTAGATTTACTTTTCTGTTTTTAAGATTGTGGAGTGAACTGGTTTTCGTAGCACAGTACTAGGAGGCTACCTGTACCCTGAAGAACAGAACTCAACAATGAACGGACCGCGGAAGCCCCTTACCTTCAGCTTGGTGCCCTCTGTCTGACTGCACTTCAGTCCTCAACTGATGGGCAAGTGCTCGCTGCCGTTTGTTTGTATCATAGTTGTGGTGGTGGGGATACAGATTATTCAGTCATTTTTTTGCAATAATCAGTACGTGAAAACAGAGAATATATCTCCACGTGTCCTCCCTTTCTCGCACGTGGGCATACCATCGGAAGAGATTGGTAAATGCGTCAAAGTATCTCCAAAATATGTTCCTAAAAATTAAGGATATTGGATAATCCTGCAATTGCTCCATCACATATCTTTCCTTTCCGCGTCTGGTGTTTGCAGAAGACTTTCAACAAGCAGACGCAGTCTTCATAACATTCAATGCTCAATGTAAACAGCAAAGTCAGTTTAGTCTTGGCTATCACGTGCTTTATATTCTGTAACGTTTTTGCTTCCCAACGTTATTTTTCATTTCGTTTTGCTTGTGGACTGTATTAATTAAAAGGTTACAGAACTCATGTGCGGCGACAGATATAAATATTTAAGAAAACGATGCACTGGTCACCTATATGACGTACATACTTGCTTCCAATGAGAAAAAAAGGATCATTAATTAGCTCTTTGTAATTCATTAGCGTAACTCGCTCTCTGGCTTAAAAGAAATAAAAACGCCCACGTGCACGACAGGAGTTACGGGCATTTTAGTTACGCACAAGAAGACGGGCTGGTTTACCATAGTGCAAAAATACCTTAAAATATATCTTTGATTCATGTTAGAACTCGCTTTATAGTTACCTTTTCTTCCTCCAAATAATTTGTAAACATATAAAAGATATTAAAAATGCCAGTTTTAAAGCGCGCGAAAAGAAAAAAAATCCATGTGCATTACAGAAATTATGTTCAAACGAGATATGTACAAAATGGATTAGTCTCCGATCCTCTAGAACAGTGGTTCTTAAACTGGGGACGCGCCCCCTAGAGGGGCGTTAGTAATTTTCACGTGTGCGGAGGATGAGCCTTGGAGGAGAGCTGGATTTGTCTGTTGTTGGAATATTAGTTATTATCTTTAACAAGAGCGTGGGCTAATATTGAGAAGTTTATGAAAAAAATGTAAAAATAGCGCCATTATTAACTTTAGTTTTCAATAGTCTAATTAGGTTTACTGTTTAATAAAGCTGGAAGGAAATTTTATCTATATATGCAAGGGATGCGTGGAGGGAAAGACCCATTCCTGGGGGGACGTGGTAGTAAAAGTTTAAGAACTTTTTTTTTATGTTTCAGTCAATGGAACCGGTAGGATTTCTTGGTGGGGCCTGGTGGTCGGCCCCAGCCCGTTATGGGGCAGGTAAGTGTTTATAGCGGCGCCATCTTGCTTGGCTCATGCTGTTCCCCGGAGCTCATCTTTGATCCCCTTAAGTGCGAAATTCTAGAGTCCGGGTTGATAGGTGGTCTTCAGGATAGCATGTGGGTAGTCTTAGCCTCTTAGGCCACTCGGCGGTGACTGAAAAATCCCAGCTTGTAGCGGCGGGCGGGACTCGAACCCGCGTTCTCCTGGACGCAGCCCGCACGCTACCACTCAGTCACCGCTATATATATATATATATATATATATATATATATATATATATATATATATATATATATATATATATATATATATAAGGAAGAAGGTTGAACGGGTGAACCAGTTGTACAAGAAAAATATCAAGTCAAGTCAGGGAACAGTGAATCATTGCCATCTCTTACAAGAAGAATATTCAAAATCATAAAAAAAAACTATTAGTTCTACTTATCATTCTTAAGTGAAAAACTCATCTTGGGTAATGTACCGTATATTAAACTATGGTTTCATTTAACATTGGCCAAGTTTAATACAAGAAAATGTCCTTATAAGACTGAAACAAATAATCAGTGGAAACAAACAAGGATTAATGCAAAAAATAAATCATTTAAATCGAAAAAATCGATTAAAAAAAATCCGGTTTAAATCAAATGCTTTTTTTTTTTTTTTTTTTTTAGAAAAAATCATGATTTTTTCCAACCCTGATTTTTATTATTCTTGTATTCTCGGGTGACTGGGTCGGTCTCCAAACAGAGCTACATGAAACACTACAAACTGTTGCTATGCTTAATGCAAAACCTGCCCCTTTACTTGGATTTGAAACTGAGTAAATACACTTGCATGATGCCCTCCGTCCATTTCTTTGAAGCCTGTCTAAGTGCTCGCCTCCACCTTTCCTCCACCCTATCTTTTCTTTCCTTCCCACACGCCTTCTCAGAGCCAGGTGGGACACGTAACAATGGTTTGAAGGTAGACAATTTCAGTTTCAACAAAGACACAGGCAAGAATTGGTTTACCAATAGAGTGGTGGATGAGTGGAACAGGTTTGGCAGTCATGTTGTGGGAGCCAATACCATAGATACAGTCAAGAAGAGGTTATATAAATTCATGGATGGTGAGGTAAGGTGGGGTTTGCCTTACAGGAGCTGCCTTGTATAGGCCAACTGGCATCTTGCAGATTCCTTACATTATGTTTTTATTTTTTTTCTTCTCTGGCATAATTTTTTTAACCGACTGGGAAATAAAAATGAACAACATAGCAACATAACCACTATAATGCATGATAACAATGATAGAAAAAAAATAGGAGGAAAATTAACGTATGAACAAAAAGTTTAAGAATTAGATGAACAAATATAGTAGTAGTAGTAGTAGTAGTAGTAGTAGTAGTAGTTGTTGTTGTTGTTGTTGTTGTTGTAGTACAAGAAAAGAAAAAAAGTGAAGGACCAATAAAACTTTATTAACATTTCAACACGCACTTACTTTTCGTCTTCGTGGTGATGTAGTGGTGGTGGTGATGGTGGTGCTTAAACCTCCTTGGTGGTGGGTGACACAACACTGGACGCAAGTGAGATCCCTGAACACACACACACACACACACATGCCGGTTAGTACACAAATGCACGCATCAACATAGCCTACTTCAAACCTTGGTAACAATACTTACACACCTTACATACAAATGAAGCACTGATTCACACTTGCACATAGACAAAAACAAAAGTACTCATCTGTATATTCGTATCTTCGGCTCGTTATTTAGTCTTTCGCGTTGCACTTAAAAACAGAAAAAAAGGGACGTCTTACTTTTCCCATTGCTGACACGAGTCGACAAGTAATATATCCTTTTTTCCTCTTTTGCACTCAAATTCACTTTCTCTCCGCCTCCTTCACTGTTAAATCTTTCACAGTCGCAGTCACAGTCTTCCGCGGTGCACGGAACATAAAGAAAAAACAGCGGAATGGCGTCGAGACAACCTCCCGGCGTGGTGTCTTCGATCAACCGACTCCTCAATTGGGGTGGGCAGGTACCGGTACCAGTACCGGTACTAACGGTACCAGCTAAACGGTACGGTACCGGTACCAGATTGCTCGGTAACAGTACCAGATTGCTCGGATTTATTTATTGGATTTATTGATAATTCTTCAAGTCCGATTCTTTTTTTAGGTTGCTAATATATATTGTTATTGTTATTAGACTATGATCGAGTACATCCATAATATCTATACATGCTATTTTTTTATCGAAAAAATAAATATTCACTTCATTCAGAGAGAGAGAGAGATGAGAGAAAAAGTCCACTGTGTGTGTGTGTGTGTGTGTGTGTGTGTGTGTCACACACACACACTCACACTCTCTCTCTGAATGAAGTGAATATTTATTTTTTCGATAAAAAATAGCATGTATAGATATTATGGATGTACTCGATCATAGTCTAATAACAATAACAATATATATTAGCAACCTAAAAAAAGAATCGGACATGAAGAATTATCCAGTAAATCCAAAAAAGTAAATCCAATAATAAAATAATGGAGACGGGAGCTATGATGGAAACGAAAAGCAGGACAAAATGGTGGGAACTTGGGAAGACGGTCAGCGAGGCAGTGACTCAGCAGCCAGCACAACATTCAAGGCTTATCGTCCCACAGGGCCCATACCGGTACCGCATGGAGACTGGCCACCCCGCGCGCCGCCGAGCGCCACCAAGATCCAAACGGTACCAGCACTAGCGGTAATGGTCAGTGCCGAGTGATCATGAGTCTTCCCGGCACTGGGTACCGGTACCGGGTGCCGGCTGAATAGATTCTTCTTGGCACCCGGTACCAGTACCGGGTGCCGAGAAGAATCGATTCAGCCGGCACCCGGTACCGGTACCCAGTGCCGGAAAGCTTCATGATCACTCTGTTAAAGTAGTTGTAATTATATCAGTGTATTATTATTATTTTATATCACCATGGATTAGGAATGCATGTATCAGTGGAATATACCCACTTCAGATAGATAACGCCACTGTCTATAGGAATGTCATCCGTCAGTGTTGTTCGTTCGTTCGTCTTGGTATGTGTAACAAGCATTCCTTCAACTTAAAGGTCACCTTGACGTACGTGACCAGTTGTAACTTCATTATTTTCCACGTCTCTAATCTTCACTCCTTCCTGAGAGCCCGGCTCATACAGACCTACTGTCTCGGCTCTCTCCAACGCCCCTGTATTTAAAGGTTAAGAATATATTCACCTAAAGCAGCGAGTGTTTCCTTTCACGCCTTGTTCGTCCCCTCAAGACCCTGTCTGAGCTACACGCAACCAAGACCGCCCACCGTTACAACTCGGCACTGACCATTACCGCTAGTGCTGGTACCGTTTGGATCTTGGTGGCGCTCGGCGGCGCGCGGGGCTGGCCAGTCTCCATGCGGTACCGGTATGGGCCCTGTGGGACGATAAGCCTTGAATTTTGTGCTGGCTGCTGAGTCACTGCCTTGCTGACCGTCTTCCCAAGTTCCCACCATTTTGTCCTGGTTTTCGTTTCCATCATAGCTCCCGTCTCCATTATTTTATTATTGGATTTATTGGATGATTCTTCATGTCCGAATTTTTTTTTAGGATACTAATATATATTGTTATTGTTATTAGACTATGAGTACATCCATAATAACTACGTATACATATGCTATTCTTTTTATCGAAAAAAATATTCACTTCATTTAGGGGAGAGAGAGAGAGAGAGAGAGAGAGAGAGAGAGAGAGAGAGAGAGAGAGAGAGAGAGAGAGAGAGAGAGAGAGTTTTCTTTAGAGAAAATTTATTTAGTAATTTCATCAGACGGCATTAAGATAAAAAAACAACTTTTGGGTACCGGTACCGGTACTAACGATACCTGAGTTTTCGGTACCGGTACTACCGGTACTCAAATTAACGGTACCTGCCCATCCCTACTCTTCAACAGTGTTGCCAGGTTCCCATACCCATATGTCCCTAGGCGAGCCCTCAAAATTTCCCTTTTTACCATTAAATTTCCCATTTCCCATTTCTCCATTTTCCTAAGTATCTTTGAGTGTACGCCAAGCACTTGGGTTTAGCTGGTGGGGTTTCACTGTCACTTACTTTCTTTTGAAGCCATATCCACAAAAGGGTCTCAGGTCTGTCTTGTTAACAACACGGGAACTGATTGTCTCCCCCCTGAGCCCCCTCTCCCTCCATCCCTCCTCCAGCCACTCAGTTCAGGAACTGGAGTGGGGGCAGATTCAGAAAGCACTTACATCGATTTAACTCCGAGATACATTCCTCCCCTCTCCCTCCCTCCCTCCTCCAGCCACTCGCACACAGTACGGGAA
>NC_066546.1:4593819-4756319 GCF_024679095.1 Eriocheir sinensis | reverse complement strand
GAGGTGATAGGATAAGGGATGGGGTGAGGATGATGGTAACGATGGGTATATAGTGGAGTGGGAGATAGGGAATCGGGTGGGGTGCGATAGGGGGAGCGGGGTTAGGGATTGGGCTTGAGGGGTTAAGGGTGGCGTAGATGAGTTGATGTGGTGGTGGGGGGTTATTGGGAAGGTGAAGATGGAAGGAGTTGGTGTAGTGGGGAGATCCTGGAGGGGTGGGCGGCATAAAGGTTAGCGTTAGGAGTGAAGGAGTATACTTCTATAATACCCAATATTATGTAAAATTTCCTCTTCCTTCTCCTCCTTTTCCTCCTCTCCTTCTCCTCCTCCTCCTCCTCCTCCTGAGTGTCCCAGGGGTACATAAAGTGATGCATATTGAGTCCAGGTGTTGTAAATACCTGCAGGAAATATTTACCTTCGGGGCGAATATTTAACCTGAATTGCTCTCCGGGTGTTTGCGGAGGAGGAGGAGGAAAAGGAGGAGGAAGAGGAGCAGGAGTAGGAGAAGTAGGAGGAGGAGGAGGGAGGAATATGATGAATAAAGTACCTTGCGGATGATTCATAATATTATTCGTGTAATCGATCGAAGGAAATATTTATGACGAATGAGTTCATGGCGCGAATATTCCTCATGTCAACCTCCTCTTTCTCCTTCTCCTCCTCCTAATCTTCCTTCTCCTCTTCCTCCACCTTCTCCTTCGCCTCCTCCACTTCCTTCTCCTCCTCGTCTTTCCTCCTGTCTCTCTTATTCCTTCTCCTCTTCTTCTTGTCTCCTTGTATTTCCCTTCATCTCTTAACCTGATACCAGCGAGGGGCCAAATTTGTGGCTTTACCATGTAGCAGCGACGGGCCAAATTTGTGCCATGATATAGACCCCCAAATATAGATGATGCATAAACTGATCACAAATGCGTTGATATATATTATGAAATGGTTTGTGTGAGTGATGATTTTTTCTCATTTTTCTTGCTTAGAGGGAAGAGCCTTTAAGAAACATGATCCCCGCAGCTACCGGGTTAATCATCTCATCATGTTTATCGCATCCATTCCTCCTCTTCCTCCTTCTTGCCTGTCTTTTTTTTTCGCCTGCTCATACTGCTCCTTCAGCTTTCTCTTTCTTTTTTGTGTTCTCTTAATTATTTTTGCTTCTTTTTCTCTTCTTCTTCTTCTCTTTCTTTTTCTTTTTCTTTGTCTTTTTCTTCTTCTTCTTCTTCTTCTTCATGGCAAACGGATTGATTAAAATGGCAAACGGATTGATTAAATCTTCTTCTTCTTCTTCTTCTTCTTCTTCTTCTTCTTCTTCTTCTCTTCTTTTTTCCCTTGTATGTTATTTGAAGTTTATGCTGTACATTTTTCAAAAACATAATATATTCTCTCTCTCTCTCTCTCTCTCTCTCTCTCTCTCTCTCTCTCCTCACAAGTGCTAAAGTATACTAAAAATTCAATAAATGAGAAATATATACGTTACATTCGCGGAAACAAAATTTATATTCGTGCATGGTTGAAACTTTCGTATCTTATGCTTGTTATTTTCTTTCAAGATATAAAGAATAGGAAGATTGTGTTTACTCGAGTGAAGTTTAGATTTATCTACAACATTTTTTATTTTTTACTCTGATGTTAAAGGTTATTTTTTTGGGGGGGAGTTGTTGTTACCTTCTTCTTCTTCTTCTTCTTCTCATTCTTAATATTTTGTTGTTGTTGTTGTTGTTGCTTTGGTCGTTTTATTAAAGTTGTTAGTGTTGTAGTTTTCAGAATAGAAATAAAAAAATGAAAAAAAGGAAAATTCATGAGTAAAAAGTGTGTTCCCATTTTTTCCACGATCGGGAAGCTTACTAATGATATATGAGAACACAAATAAACACTAACAAAAGAAAGGAAGGAGAAGGAAGAAAGGATAGGTAATAAAGCTATTTAACACTAATAATTTTCTTTCTTAACTAACAATGAGGGAAATGGTCCAAAAAAGTTAATGAATGATAATAAGATTAGGAGAACACAATGATGCGGCACTTTTAATTGTCATTGTTATTCGCTCTCTCTCTCTCTCTCTCTCTCTCTCTCTCTCTCTCTCTCTCTCTCTCTCTCTCTCTCTCTCTCTCTCTCTCTCTCTCTCTCTCTCTCTCTCTCTCTCTCTCTCTCCTGAATTATAAAACACCAGGAACAAAGATAAAGAGAATGAGAAAAGTATAAAAGATTGAACATTTAAGCCAAACAAAACCGTGTTTCAGCTATGCTTACGTCGTGATCAGAGAGAGAGAGAGAGAGAGAGAGAGAGAGAGAGAGAGAGAGAGAATTGTTTTGGTGCGTTGTTGCGTCACATTTATTCTATTCTCTTAGGAAAAGTTAATGAGTGAAAGAAATCGTACAAGTGAGGCGCTGTCTTCTTATAATTAACATGCCGGGGGCAGACTGGGGGCCCGGGTCACTGAGAGGTTAGGGCTCCAGGCTCAGCATGCGTCAAGTCCCCCTCCAAATCTCGCGACCCACATGCGCGGATGGATGACCTGTTCCGTTGGTATGTGCTTACGTCGTAACTTCCTGCCTGCCAGCGAGTGCAGTTTGGTTACTTTACTCGCTGTTGGTGTTGTGTCGGAGTTGATTTGAATGTGATAGTATTGTTATTGCGGAGGGACACACACACACACATATATAGATATATATATATATATATATATATATATATATATATATATATATATATATATATATATATATATATATATATATATATATATATATATATATATATATATATATATATATATATATATATATATATATATATATATATATATATATATATATATATATATATATATATATATATATATATATATATATATATATATATATATATATATATATATATATATATATATATATATATATATATCTATATATATATATATATATATATATATATATATATATATATATATATACATATATTGGTCCTTTGTTATTTGTCTTTTCTGCTAAAAATGTTAATTATTCATAGTGAGTGTCCATTTACGTGCTTAAACGTCTAGCAACCCTGGCAGCACTCGATCATAGGAGAACCTGGAGCAAAGATCTTATTCACTATTCAGTAGTGATGGGCGATACCAGTAATTTTACTTTTTTAGTACAGTACCACATGCTTTTCACCCTGGTATCGGTAGTATCGAGTATCGATACCAAGTATTTTTGGATCAGTATCGGTTCTTTCGAGTAATTTGCTAAATTATAAGAGAAAGTAAATGAATAAACGAGATTACTTTGTCTTTATGTATTTTGTATAAACTTAAAGATTTACAGAACTTTATGAAAAAATATAAGATGTGATTTGACAATTTAGGCAAATGAAAGACGTCTCTCTTGAAAAAAAAAAGAAGAAACGAGAAGATAGTTTAACAAATTTCAATCTCTTGACAAAATAGAAAATTTTTACTTCCGAAAATAATATCGTTGGCCTACTGCTTGCAAAATGTGATTTTTTTTTCTTCTAGAAATCCGTTATTTCTTTCTTTAAATAACTGGTTAAGAACAACATCATATCAACATTCTCAGGTTTCAGAGAGCTTCGTTTGTCACTGATAAGTATACACCAGCTTTAGAGAGCAGGCTCTCAGACGTGACTGATGTTGCCACAATTCCTAGTTACTTTTTGGCACACTTTCTCAAATGACTCATACTCATGTCCCTATAGTCTATCGAATCTAACTTGATCCTTTAGGCACATCTCCCCTGAGGCGCGCTACTGCCACATCACCCCATCACTCTCCTCAGAGGAGCTCGCTACCCCCCCCCCCCCTCTCTCTTTCTCTCTCTTATTTACGTCATATAATATCTTTTGCTTGGCTGTGCAGGACTCGAGAATAAGACTTACGTGAGTCTTCCATGGTGGCAGGAGGGTGAATGGAGCGGCACCATCGCATGAGCCACGTTGCCTATTGAAATGGAAGGTTTACAGAGTCGTTGTCTTTCCCTCAAATCCGAAGCCCTTCAGGACACCATGCGGCCGTATTATGAATATATATATATATATATATATATATATATATATATATATATATATATATATATATATATATATATATATATATATATATATATATATATATATATATATTTGTTGTAAGAGAGCGTGCTTTTTGTGACTGTACACTTGCACTATCAGGTATATAATCCTCAAATATATTTAATTTGAGTTCTTCAACTTTCTGTGCCTCTTCAAATCGAAGATTCTGAACTATTCATTGTTTTACTCTGTTCTGTCTTCTGTATTTCAGTTAGAAGTTTTCGTTTGGTAACCTGAACTGTTTCAGAGTTTTTAAATGAGATCGTTAAATCTTGGGTCTATTAAGAAACCTTTCCCTACACTGCTCAACCAAGTGGCCTGCTAATTCATTATGCAGCGGTAAAAATAGAGATCACTCCGAAGTACTTGTGACTGATGACCAGCAGAAGTCAGTCACTCCAACTAAAACAGACAGGTCTAGGTGTAGTGGGCGTCCTTTTCTAAAATCTTATTTACTCACACACAATAGCCTCTGATTTTTGTCAGATATGCAAGTGTCATTTTCATTCAGTATTATTAAAAAAAAAAAAAAAACATTATGATTTAGTATTACATTTTGTGTCATGAAGTTCGAAATATATAAAGAAGCTAAACTTAGCACTTTAATAGCTTTGTAGAACTTAGCAGCACATATCAACTAAACCGCAAATGAAAGCAGCAGAAACGCCTCCCTTCCCCGCCCCGTGCACTAGAACCAACATATCTACTACACGCAAGATAACGATAATTTATGATTTTGTACATATATTTTCAACCAATAACAAAAAAAAAATAAAAAAATGGCCCGAATAAGCTATAGTACCTACTCATAGTACCCGACACCCAGTAAATGGTATCGATACGTTCAAGTAGATGGCTGGTATCGGAAATATCGATACTTTTGGTATCGACACGCCCACCACTTCTAGTCAGTGCCTATACTGAGGTCGAGGGTTGAAGTTATGTGATGATTGCCTCGAACCAGCTGACAGGGTGCCAGCAGGTAGGAAAATAAAGGCTGGGAGTCTCATAGGAGCAGCTCGTCACTCTTCATGGGGTTCGACAAGTATCACTTCCTTTTCACAATTACAATAGTTATATTACGAATTACCTAATCTTTTAATTGCTTACAATTACTTAACCTAATTTCCTTTTCAGCTGCAATTATAAATACAATTACATTATTAATGTAATTATAATTATAATTCAATTAAATCACTTGCGATTACTCCAACCCTATTCATCATTAGTAAGTAGTAAAAACAGCAACAACCGCAACAACAATAATGCAACAATAACAATAACAACAATTACATCAAAAACAACAAAAAAGTAAACAAAAACAGCCACAACAGGAAGTGGAGCCAAAACAAATGAATTATTAAGAGAGCAGAGAATGATGATACCTTGTACACACACACACACACACACACACACACACACACACACACACGAGGACACTTATCTAAAAGGTCTCTATGAATATATAACACACAGACGTCATATTTCCCTCATTTTAGTCCCTCTTTCCTAATGGCTTGTTATTTTCTCTTCCTCCTTTTATTCGCTTCCTTCTCATTCACAACCCTGTGTCCCTTTCTCCCTTAAGAACATATTGCATAACTTTATCACCAACGTTACCTGCTTTTCCTATCTCCTTCAAACTTGTCACATTTAAATGGCCACTCAATTTTGTACTCCTTTTGCCTTTTGCTTTTGCTTTCCCGTTATTCGCTCCCCTGTCACTCCCTCTCCTTTCTCTCTTATTAACATATTGCATCAATTTATCACCTACGTTACCTGCTTTACCTGCCTACTTCAAACGTGTCAGATTCAACTTTGGCCACTAATTTTTTACTCTTTTTGATTTTTGATTTTGCTTTCCCGTTTTTTATGCCCTTCAGCTGTTTCCAATGATGTAAAACAGCCTCGAGATTACACAGGTCCCAGCCAAGCGGGGCGTGACCGGCCGACAGACAAGAAGTGAGCGGAGGGCGGAGGGCGATAAGGAATAATGGGTCATTCAAACATCGTGTAACTCAAGGGGAGGGAGGGGAGAGATGGCAGAGGTGGGGGTGAGGTGAGGGGGTTGAGGTGTTAGGCACGCGGTTACACTTCGAGGTGGTGGGAATGTGTTATCTCAAGTGTTACATTATTTGCATATCACACCAACAAAAGCAACAAGATAATAGAATGACACGTCACACTATTTCTCCATGTAATCAAGTTGAAGGTAACAAAACTACGTGAATAATATATAACTTTTTTCGGTAACAAAAGCAACCATTTATTATTATTATTATTATTATTATTATTATTATTATTATTATTATTATTATTATTATTATTATTATTATTATTATTATTATTATTATTATTATTATTATTATTATTATTATTATTATTATTATTATTATTATTATTATTATTATTATTATTATTATTATTATTATTATTATTATTATTATTATTATTATTATTATTATTATTATTATTATTATTATTATTATTATTATTATTATTATTATTACCTCCACCAACGAAGTTGGGAGGAGGTTACATTTTCGGTCCGGTCAGTATGTTTATTTATTTATCTATTTATTTATTTATTTATTTGTTTGTTTGTTCGTGTGTGCACAATTTTGCGGATATCTCAGTCAGTTTTTCAGGGGAGTTCGTGTCCATCCAGAATAGAACCCATTAAATCTTTTATGTCAAAGGTCAAAGGTCAAGGGCAAGGTCGCACAAAACATTCGGTTCTCGTCATCGTAGAGACTTCAGACTTGGTTCATATTTTAGGTCATGGAAAGACGCACCTTGCATGGCCTTGACCTTGACCTTTGACCTTGACCTCGAAAAGTTCACCCAAGGTCAACTTTCCCCCAAAAATAGAATTTCATCAAATTTCGAAACAAATGCTTCCATATGATGCGTGTCTATTCAGAATAGAACCCAATAAGTTTTTAATGTCAAAGGTCGAAGGTCAAGGTCAAGGTCGCACAAAACGTCAGATTGGCCATAACTTCGGTTCTCGTCATCGTAGAGACTTCAGACATAGTTCATATTTTAGCTCATGAAAAGACGCACCTTGCATGGCCTTGACCTTGACCTTGACCTCGAAAAATTCGCCCAAAGTCAAAGTTAAAAAAAAAAAAAAGAATTTCATCAAATTTCGAAACAAATGCTTCCATATGATGCACCTTGCATGGCCTTGACCTTGACCTTTGACCTCGACGTCGAAAAGTTCGCCCAAGGTCAAAGTTTCCAAAAAAAAAAGAATTTCATCAAATTTCGAAACAAATGCTTCCATATGATGCATAGGATCACAGTTGATGCCCATTCCAATTTTCAGGACGATCTTTGGCAGAGGTGTGCACTCTCCGAGTGCTATGCGTCTAGTTATTATTATTATTATTATTATCATTATTATTATTATTATTATTATTATTATTATTATTATTATTATTATTATTATTATTATTATTATTATTATTATTATTATTATTATTATTATTATTATTATTATTATTATTATTAAGAGAAACGAATCATGCAAAGAGGAATGACTGAGGACACTGCAAGCTGCCTGTTCAGCGGCCCCCAAACACCTGAGACGCCGAAAAAGAAAATGTAAGTGAAAGCAATAAGAGAAGTAGAAAGAGGGCGAGATAATATAGAAGCTCATAAAAGTGAAGGGACGGGGAGGTAGGGATGCAAGCTGATGTATTTATTAAAGGTAATATAATGAATCTAAAGAAAGGGGGTTAGTGCAGGTGTTACATGATAGCGGTCCGAAAGATATAATGAATACAATGCTATCATCACCCTCCTTCTCCTCCCCCTTCTCTTTTTCCTCCCTGAACCTGTTGCTCATTCTCTCACCTTGATATAGACACGTGGCATTTACCTGCAGTGTTAGTTAGTCATATTGGTTTCTGGTCAGTCTCAACGCTATTTTCCTTTTCATATTCCCTCTCACTTCACCTCTCCTGTAGCGTCTCACACACCTTTTTCTTCTCTCTCCGTCACTCCCTTTCTCATGGTGTTCATTCCCTCTCTCACTCCCACACTCCTTCCTGGCTCCCTCACAGCCCACGCTCTCTTCTGTCTCCCTCTCTCATGCCATTCCTTCCCTCTCACTTCACCCCTCCTTTCCTTCTCATTAACAGCTTTTTCTTCCCTCTCCGTCACGCCCTTTCTCATGCTCTTCATTCCCTTTCTCACTCCCACACTCCTTTCTGCCTCTCCCACATTTCACATTCTCTACTACCTCTCTCCCTCATGGCACTCCCTCCCTCTCTCACTCCTCACCAGAAATCGACCCAGAGCAAGAAGGTGAGACAGTAAGGGAGTGTGAAGTCTGTTTGTGTGGAGGAATGATGGTGGTTGAGTGGTGGTGATGACTAGCGGTAGTTGGGGTTGGATAGATCGGTGGTTCGTGGGGCTGATGGTGGTGACGGCTGTGGTGGCGGTGGTGGTAGTTGTGGATGAACAGATTGGTGGTTGATGTGGTGGGTGGGTGTGGTAGTGGTGATGGTGGTGAGGATGATGTGTGTGTGTGTGTGTGTGTGTGTGTGTGTGGGTGTGTGTGCTTCAAGGTGATACAAAATTCCTTCTCGTCTTTGTGTTTCTTTCTAAGTGTTTTGTCTCGCGTGTTGTGCTGTTCCGTTCGATGTTTACACAGGAGGACGTGACTGACAACGCTGGGCCCGGTGTTTTAATTTCGTGTTTTTAATACTGCATTTTTTACACGTATATTTTTTGCGCAGTTCTTAGTTATTATGTTTTGTTTTATTTTTATGTTTCATTTTACATGCATATCGTTCCCATTTCTCTGTTTTTCCTTACTTTATTTTTCTGCAGCCTTTCTTCCAGGCATTTCGTGTTATTTATGTCACGTATTGTTTTGTAATCTATATAATTGGTATTTTTAGTTACTCGTGTGGAAAAGTTATAGGATTATCTAAAGTTGAACCGTTCTCCCATTCTAAATGACAAAAGTTATCTGTAATATAAGTAGTGGTGGTAGTCCCAGTAGTAATAGTAGTAGTAATAGTAGTAGCAGTAGTGGTAGCAGCAATAGTAGTATTAATAGTATTATTAGTAGCAGTCACAGCAGCAGCAGCAGCAGCAGTATTATTATTATTATTATTATTATTATTATTATTATTATTATTATTATTATTATTATTATTATTATTATTATTATTATTATCATTATTATTATTATTATTATCATTATTATTATTATTATTATTATTATTATTATTATTATTATTATTATTATTATTATTATTATTATTATTATTATTATTATTATTATTATTATTATTATTATTATTATTATTATTATTATTATTATTATTATTATTATTATTATTATTATTATTATTATTATTATTATTATTATTATTATTATTATTATTATTATTATTATTATTATTATTATTATTATTATTATTATTATTATTATTATTATTATTATTATTATTATTATTATTATTATTATTATTATTATTATTATTATTATTATTATTATTATTATTATTATTATTATTATTATTATTAGCCTTTGTAAATTTTTTTTAAAGAAAATATTAACTATTTTTTTAGTTGAGATGAGTGTTGGTATAATCTTATCCCTCCTCCATCATCGTATTATACCTGGTATGGTACTACATGGTATTATATCTTGTTTGTTTGTAGCTTAGTGGAGGTGCAATGCATATGATGGTATATACTACTACTCCTGCTACTACTACTACTACTACTACTACTACTACTATTGCTGCTGCTGCTGCTGTTGATGATGCTACTGCTGCTGATGCTGCCACCCCTACTAATAGTAATAATAATAATAATAATAATAATAATAATAGTAATAATAATAATAATGATAATTATTATAATAATAACAATAATAATGATAATAACAATAATGATTATAATATTGTAATAATAATTACCAGAAAATTATGATAATGATTATAATAACAACAATAGTAAAGGATAAAGAGAGGATAACGTGAGGTGTCGCGAAGGTGTTTAGTTTTATCGAGAAAGGAATCGACTGTTTGGAATCAAAGAGAGCAAAGTATTTATGAATTTTGTGTTGTTTAGTTTTACCAACAAAAGGATCGACTTTTTGGAAACAGCGAAAGGAAAATATGAGTTTTTGCCGTGGTTTAGTATTATCGACGAAGGAATCAACTTTTCAGAAAGCAAAACATGATATAAAGATCTTTTGTGTTGGTTTAGTTTTATCGACAAAGAAATCGACATTTTAGAAACAAAGAAAGGTAGCTTTTGCTTTGTGTTACTTTTATGAACCGAGGAACAGTCTCTTCGGGAGCCGTAAAAAGATTCTTGCGTTTCAGCGCGTCCCTCAGCCCGTGTGGGAGTGACGGTGTATTGTTTTCATCGGTAGAGGAAGTGAACAATATTTTCTTCACCGTCCTCCCGCCTGTCTCTCAGTTTGTCTATTAACAAGGTATCTCATAAACGTATTTACACATAATTAATTCAGTTTGTTCAAACGAAGTGTTCCTTTGGCGCCGAGGCGGCGTGTGCTGGCCTCTCCTGATTGACTGCCATCCTCTCTGGCTCTCACGGAGGTTATCTTTCAGTCACACAGCTCTCGTGCTGCATGTGTCTGTATTACTTGCCTTAGCCTGCCTCTTATAAAAGATGCCTCACATACAAGGTGAACAGTTTTGGTTGACACGGCTATATACAAAATGTTAAATCTACTGCCAAATTTAACATCAGACTGCTCAGTAGAATGATTTTCAGCAAGATTTCCAGAAGATTGCCGCCAGCTTGCCAATGCCTTCAGTACAAGCAGTGTTACGGGCGGCGTGTTACCTAGTAAGTGACGCGGTAAACTCTGCGGTTTTGACCGGCCACATTTACATCGTTCAGCCGTGATGGCATGTCAGCAAATAGCTCTTAGCATGTGAACTTGATAAAGAACGTCCATGAGGGTGAAAGAGGAATCCCGTCATTGGGGAGTAAAACAGGAGAGGCCTGACAAACACTGCCTAGGTACCAGAGGAACGTTGAAAAGACTATAATAGCAACAGTAGAATCATTGTAGTAGTAGAAGTAGCAGTAGAAGTAAATAGAAATAGCAATGGTAGTAGTACTAGTAGTAGTAGAAGCAGTAGTAGTAGTAGTAGTAGTAGTAGTAGTAGTAGCAGTAGTAGTAGTAGTAGTAGTTGTAGTAGTAGTAGTAGTAATAGTAGTTGTAGTAGTAGTAGTAGTAGTAGTAGAAGAAGAAGAAGTAGTAGTAATAGTAGTAGTAGTGGTAGTAGTCCGGGTTGATAGGTGTTGTTCAGGACAGCATGTGGGTAGTCTTATGCCACTCGGGGGTGACTGAAAAATCCCAGGTGGTTAGCGGCGGATTCAAACCCGCATCATGGACAACGCGGTGAATGCGGGGCCGGCACGCTAACCACTCAGCCATTGCCTCCCCTAATTTGTCACTTTGTCTCAACGCTACTTTTTATTTTCACATCAAAACATAAAAAGCTTTCAGCACTGCTCAGACAAAAAGAGGATACAAGATTCTAAAAACAAAAAGCCTAATAAACAGAGGTACGAGAGGTACGATGATACTCCCCTCCAGAAAGTTTAAGTTGTGGGAAGATGGAAATACAGATGAAAAAGGATTGTTCAAGAATTTACCGGTAAAAGTATCAAACGAATTCGGATAATATGTAACTCTTGCATTAGAACGCTGGACACCACAGGGACGAGCTGACGCAGAAGGTCACGTGAGTGTTACAGCAGGAAGCGTTAAGGGGTAAGAGGCGCAAGGATTAGAAACATCAAGGGTGGGCCGCCAATTTGTGGGAACACTTCCATTAAGGCTTTGACGAAGAGATATGAATGCTAAATAAAACAACTCGAATATTAATTGATCTATTTATGGGATTGAGAATGAGCTGATGAAATTAATGACTATCACCATTCTCTTTTTTTCTTGGTGTGTGTGGGGGGGGGGAGGGGATGTATATAAAGCATAATGATTTGAAAATTAACGTGTAATATAAGTTGCATGTTTTGTACTCTAACAGTCTCGTAAAGAGAGAGAGAGAGAGAGAGAGAGAGAGAGAGAGAGAGAGAGAGAGAGAGAGAGAGAGAGAGAGAGAGAGAGAGAGAGAGAGAGAGAGAGAGAGAGAGAGAGAGAGAGAGAGAGAGAGAGAGAGAGAGAGAGAGAGAGAGAGAGAGAGAGAGAGCAAGAGAGAGAGAGAGAGAGAGAGAGAGAGAGAGAGAGAGAGAGAGAGAGAGAGAGAGAGAGAGAGAGAGAGACGTTATTTTTATCTTAAAATGATTACGTTATGCCTAACCCTCAATGTCATTCTCGCCTTGCATATATGGAGGAGTGGGATGTGTAGGGGGAGGAGAAAAGTGGGAGTGTGTCAATTGTCAGAGATTAGAGCTCAGAGAGCCCATAGACCAATCTTTCCACATCGAACTCAGTTGGCTCTGGGGACGGCGAGGAGGAGAACGCAGTGAGAAAGACACTTATCTTCGACGTCTAGGCGAGAAAGAGACAGACAGGAGGGAGGAGAGGAAGCGAGAGGGAGAGTGTGTACACGTGTGTCGGTGGCGAGGACAAAGCTGCCATGGAGACACAGATCTTCCTGCTGCTGTTACTGAGTCCTGCTGGTGAGTGGCGGGGCTCCCTCAAGGCTCGAAGCTACTTTATGCAGGATGCTGTCGTGGCTTCCTGCACGGTGGCGAGCTGGGGCCGGCGGGAAAGACTAGGCTCGGTATTCTCAGTCACTTCCGCTTTTCACACCATCTATTTGTAAAGCCCAATAAGGACATCAATCAAGTTCTAATGAGTGTTTCGTTAGGTTTATGGTACAGAATGGTCACATAAAACTACCCATGGAAATGCTCAAAACTCCCACGAAAGCTTTGTCAAATATGTGAGCTTCGGCGCCGAAACGCTCACGAACACGACCCTACTGAGAACAGTGTGGCCAGGCGGGGGCTGAGGACGCGTGCACTGAGAGGAGAAGTGAGAACACAAAAGACAAGAGGGCTGCTGCCTTTTCGGATTGTTTATTTATCTCCTTAATTAGTGTCTGAGTTTCTGAATGTTATGCTGTCCTAAATTTCATTCCAAAGCTGGATGTTGCGTCTACGTACGCAACGCCATCAACTGCTGCCGTGCTCATTCCTCTCTTGCTGTTGCGCTAAACATATTAAAAGCCTTTGATAAGGTCTGGCACAAATCTTTGCTTTCCGGACTACCCTCCTACGGATTCTATCCTCTCTGTACTTTTATCTCCAGTTTCCTTTCTGGCCGATCTATCTCTGCTGTTGTAGACGGACACTGTTCTTCCCTTAAACCTATCAACAGTGGTGTCCCACAGGGCTCTGTCCTATCTCCCATTCTCTTTCTGTTTTTCGTTGATGATCCTCTTTCCAAAATTAACTGTCCTATCCACTCTTAAGCTGATGACTCTACTCTGCATTACTCAACTTCTTTTGATAGAAGGTCTACCCAACAGGAACTACATCATTCCAGTTGGGGGTTGCAGAATACTTAACCTCAGACCTTATTATCATTTCCAATTGGAGCAAGAAGAACTTGGTGTGCTTCAACGTCTAAAAACTCAATTTCTCCACCTATCAACTCGACACAATTTTCCAAACACCTATCCCCTATTCTTTGACAGCACCCAGCTGTCACCTTTTTCTACACTAAACACCCTCGGTCTATCCTTAACTCAAAACCTGAACTGGAAACTCCATATCTCCTCTCTTACTAAATCAGCACTCTTGATGTTGGGCGTTCTGTACCGTCTCCGCCAGCTCTTTTCCTCCTCCCAGATGCTATCCATATGCAGGGGTATTGTCCGCCCTTGTATGGAGTATGCATCTCATGTGTGGGAGGGGCTCCACTCAAACAGCTCTCTTGGAAAGAGTGGAGTCTAAGGCTATTCGTCTCATCAGCTCCTCTCCTCATACTGACAGTCTTCTGCCTCTTTAATTTCGTCGCCACGTTGCATCTCTTTCATTCTTCTATCGATATTTTCATGCTGACTGCTCCTCTGAACTTGCTAACTGCATGCCTCACCCCCATCCCCCCTATCCCGCGGCCCCGTTGCACTCGACTTTCTACACCAGCTCATCCCTATACTATCAAAACCCCTTATGCAAGAGATAATCAGCATTTTCACTGTTTCATCCTTTACACTGCTAAACTCTGAAACAACCTTCCTTCTTGTGTATTTCCTCCTTCCTACGACTTAAACTTTTTCACAAGTATGCCCATAATTTTACCTTTACCTAGTGACCACTTATGTATCTTGATGTCTCATTGTGGATCCAAGAGTGTAACTGTGTATGATAGTGTACCCCTGTGTATCCTAGAGTACCCCTGTGTATCTTATTATATTCCTATGTATCCAAGGGTGTCTTTGTGTATCCTAGTGTACCCTTGTGTCTCCTATTGTACCCCTGTGTATCCTAGTGTACCCCTGTGTATCCTAGTGTACCCCCGTGTATCCTAGTGTATCCCTCTGTATCCGAGCTTACTCCGGTGTGTCTTACTGTGTCCCTGTGTATCCAAATGTACTCCTGTGTATCCTAGTGTGCCCCTGTGTATCCTAGTGTGCCCTTGTGTATCCTAGTGTGCCCCTGTGTGTCCTAGTGTGCCCTTGTGTATCCTAGTGTGCCCCTGTGTATCCTAGTGTGCCCCTGTGTATCCTAGTGTTCCCTTGTGTATCCTAGTGTGCCCCTGTGTGTCCTAGTGTACCCCTGTATCCTAGTGTGCCCCTGTGTATCCTAGTGTACTCCTGTGTATCCTAGTGTACCGCTGTGTATCCTAGTGTACCCCTGTGTATCCTAGTGTACCGCTGTGTATCCTAGTGTACCCCTGTGTATCCTAGTGTACCGCTGTGTATCCTAGTGTACCCCTGTGTATCCTAGTGTACCCCTGTGTATCCTAGTGTACCCCTGTGTATCCTAGTGTACCCCTGTGTATCCTAGTGTACCCCTGGGCATCCTAGTGTATCCCTGTGTATCCTAGTGTGCCCCTGTGTATCCTAGTGTACCCCTGTGTATCCTAGTGTACCCCTGTGTATCCTAGTGTACCCCTGTGTATCCTAGTGTACCCCTGGGCATCCTAGTGTATCCCTGTGTATCCTACTCTACCCTGTGTATCCTAGTGTACCCCTGTGTATCCTAGTGTACCCCTGTGTATCCTAGTGTACCCCTGTGTATCCTAGTGTACCCCTGTGTATCCTAGTGTACTCCTATGTCGCCTAGTGTACCCCTGTGTATCCAAGTGTACCCCAGTGTACCCTAGTGTACCCCTGTGTATCCTAGTGTACCCCTGTGTAACCTAGTGTACCCCTGTGTATCCTAGTGTACCCCTGTGTATCCTAGTGTACCCCTGTGTATCCTAGTGTACTCCTATGTCGCCTAGTGTACCCCTGTGTATCCAAGTGTACCCCTGTGTACCCTAGTGTACCCCTGTGTATCCTAGTGTACCCCTGTGTATCCTAGTGTGCCCTGTGTGTCCTGGTGTGCCCTGTGTGTGCCCTAGTGTATCCTGTGTATCCTAGTGCCCCTGTGTATCATAGTGTGCCCTGTGTATCCTAGTGTGCCCTGTGTGTCCTAGTGTACCCCTGGGGAGCCTAGAGTACCCCTGTGTATCCTAGTGTTCCCCTATGTATCCTAATGTACCCCTGTGTATCCTAGTGTACCCCTGTGTATACTAGAGTATCCCTGTGTATCCTAGTGTACCCCTGTGTATCCTAGTGTACCCCTGTGTATCCTAGTGTACCCCTGTGTATCCTAGTGTACCCCTGTGTATACTAGAGTACCCCTGTGTATCCTAGTGTACCCCTGTGTATACTAGAGTACCCCTGTGTATCCTAGAGTACCCCTGTGTATCCTAGTGTACCCCTGTGTATCCTAGTGTACCCCTGTGTATCCTAGTGTACCCCTGTGTATACTAGAGTACCCCTGTGTATCCTAGTGTACCCCTGTGTATCCTAGTGTACCCCTGTGTATCCTAGTGTACCCCTGTGTATCCTAGAGTACCCCTGTGTATTCTAGTGTACCCCCGTGTATTCTAGTGTACCTCTGTGTATCCTAGTGTACCTCTGTGTATCCTAGTGTACCCCCGTGTATTCTAGTGTACCCTCGTGTATTCTAGTGTACCCCCGTGTATTCTAGTGTACCTCTGTGTATCCTAGTGAACCCTGTGTATCCTAGTGTACCCATGTGTATCCTACTGTACCCTGTGTATCCTAGTGTACCCCTGTGTATTCTAGTGTACCCCTGTGTATCCTAGTGTACCCTGTGTATCCTAATATACCCCAGTGTATCCTACTGTACCCTGTGTATCCTAGTGTACCCATGTGTATCCTAGTGCACCCTGTGTATCCTAGTGTACCCCCGTGTATCCTAGTGTACCCCCGTGTATTCTAGTGTACCCCTGTGTATCCTAGTGTACCCCCGTGTATACTAGTGTACCCCTGTGTATCCTAGTGTACCCCTGTGTATACTAGAGTACCCCTGTGTATCCTACTGTACCCTGTGTATCCTAGTGTACCCATGTGTATCCTAGTGTACCCTGTGTATCCTAGTGTACCCCTGTGTATCCTAGTGTACCCCTGTGTATCCTAGTGTACCCTGTGTATCCTAGTGTACCCCCGTGTATCCTAGTGTACCCTGTGTATCCTAGTTTACCCATATGTATCCTAGTGTACCCTGTGTATCCTAGTGTATCCCCGTGTATCCTAGTGTACCCCCGTGTATCCTACTGTACCCTGTGTATCCTAGTGTACCCATGTGTATCCTAGTGTACCCTGTGTATCCTAGTGTACCCCTGTGTATCCTAGTGTACCCATGTGTATCCTAGTGTACCCCTGTGTATCCTAGTGTACCCCAGTGTATCCTAGTGTACCCTGTGTATCCTAGTGTAGCCTTGTGTATCCTAGTGTACCCTATGTATCCTAGTGTACCCCCGTGTATTCTAGTGTACCCGTGTATACTAGTGTACACTGTGTATCCTAGTGTACCCCCGTATATCCTAGTGTACCCCTGTGTATTCTAGTGTACCCCTGTGTATCCTAGTGTACCCATGTGTATCCTAGTGTATCCTAGTGTAGCCTTGTGTATCCTACTGTACCCTGTGTATCCTAGTGTACCCATGTGTATACTAGTGTACCCTGTGTATCCTAGTGTACCCCTGTGTATCCTAGTGTACCCCTGTGTATCCTAGTGTACTCCTGTGTATCGTAGTGTGCCCTGTGTGTCCTAGTGTACCTGTGTCCTGTGTATCCTAGTGTACCCCTGTGTATCCTAGTGTACTCCTGTGTATCCTAGTGTACCCCCGTGTATCCTAGTATACCCCTGTGTATCCTAGTATACCCCTGTGTATCCTAGTGTACCCCCGTGTATCCTAGTGTACTCCTGTGTATCCTAGTGTACCCCCGTGTATTCTGCTGTACCCCATGTATCCTAGTGTACCCCCGTGTATCCTAGCGTACCCCTGTGTATCCTAGTGTACCCCTGTGTATCCTAGTGTACCCCTGTGTATCCTAGTGTACCCCCGTGTATCCTAGTGTACCCCCGTGTATCCTAGTGTACTCCTGTGTATCCTAGCGTACCCCCGTGTATCCTAGTGTACTCCTGTGTATCCTAGTGTACCCCCGTGTATCCTAGTGTGCCCCGTGTATCCTAGTGTGCCCTGTGTCCTCGTGTACCCTGTGTATCCTAGTGTACCCCTGTGTATCCTAGTGTATCCTCGTGTATCCTAGTGTACCCCCGTGTATCCTACTGTACCCTGTGTATCCTAGTGTACCCATGTGTATCCTAGTGTACCCCTGTGTATCCTAGTGTACCCCAGTGTATCCTAGTGTACCCTGTGTATCCTGTGTATCCTAGTGTACCCCTGTGTATCCTAGTGTGCCCTGTATCCTAGTGTACCCCGTGTGTATCCTAGTGTGCCCTGTGTATCTAGTGTATCCCCGTGTATCCTAGTGTACCCCCGTGTATCCTAGTGTACTCATGTGTATCCTAGTGGTGTACTCCTGTGTGCACCCCGTGTATTCTAGTGTACCTCTGTGTATCCTAGTGTACCTCTGTGTATCCTAGTGTACCCCCGTGTATCCTAGTGTACCCCTGTGTATCCTAGTGTACCCCTGTGTATCCTAGTGTACCCCTGTGTATCCTAGTGTACCCCCGTGTATCCTAGTGTACTCCTGTGTATCCTAGTGTACCCCCGTGTATCCTAGTGTACCCCTGTGTATCCTAGCGTACCCCCGTGTATCCTAGTGTACTCCTGTGTATCCTAGCGTACCCCCGTGTATCCTAGTGTACTCCTGTGTATCCTAGTGTACCCCCGTGTATCCTAGTGTACCCCTGTGTATCCTAGTGTACCCCCGTGTATCCTAGTGTACCCCTGTGTATCCTAGTGTACCCCCGTGTATCCTAGTGTACCCCCGTGTATCCTAGTGTACCTCCGTGTATCCTAGTATCCCGTTATGCATCATTACTTGTCTGTATCCCCAGCGTTGGGCCTCATGGTGGCGCGGTGCCCCGAGGGGTGGGTGTCTCGCGGGGGCACGGACCAGTGTTACCGCGTGCACAGCTACGGCCGCGACAGGACCTTCGAGGACGCCCGCATCTACTGCCAGGCGCGCGGCGGCGACCTGGCCTACATCGACTCTGCTGGGCTGAGGGTGAGTGTGTGTGTGTGTGTGTTGTTATTTTTATGTAACGGGGTTAAGATGCTTGCGAGGAATATGATATGTCTGTGTGTGTGTGTGTGTGTGTGTGTGTGTGTGTGTGTGTCAGCTATCCCTCCACACTCTGCCTGTCACCTCAGGACTGGCTCGGGCAGCTCGTGGCCGCTACGGATACCGAGGGACAGGCCGCCTACATGTGGGTGGGCGCTAAGAACGTTGGCGGCGAGTGGAAGTGGGTGGAGACCGACAAACCAGTGGAAAATGCGATACTGTGAGTGGAGGGAAAAGAGTTTGAACCCTAGTGTTTGCTTTCTAAGTCCTGTACATTCAAAGAGTTTGAACCCTAGTATTTGCTTTCTAGGTCCTGTACATTCAAAGAGTTTGAACCCTAGTGTTTGCTTTCTAAGTCCTGTACATTCAAAGAGTTTGAACCCTAGTATTTGCTTTCTAAGTCCTGTACATTCAAAGAGTTTGAACCCTAGTGTTTGCTTTCTAGGTCCTGTACATTCAAAGAGTTTGAACCCTAGTGTTTGCTTTCTAGGTCCTGTACATTCAAAGAGTTTGAACCCTAGTGTTTGCTTTCTAAGTCCTGTACATTCAAAGAGTTTGAACCCTAGTATTTGCTTTCTAGGTCCTGTACATTCAAAGAGTTTGAACCCTAGTATTTGCTTTCTAGGTCCTGTACATTCAAAGAGTTTGATCCCTAGTATTTGCTTTCTAAGTCCTGTACATTCAAAGAGTTTGAACCCTAGTGTTTGCTTTCTAGGTCCTGTACATTCAAAGAGTTTGAACCCTAGTGTTTGCTTTCTAGGTCCTGTACATTCAAAGAGTTTGAACCCTAGTATTTGCTTTCTAGGTCCTGTACATTCAAAGAGTTTGATCCCTAGTATTTGCTTTCTAGGTCCTGTACATTCAAAGAGTTTGAACCATAGTATTTGCTTTCTAGGTCCTGTACATTCAAAGAGTTTGAACCCTAGTATTTGCTTTCTAGGTCCTGTACATTCAAAGAGTTTGAACCCTAGTATTTGCTTTCTAGGTCCTGTACATTCAAAGAGTTTGAACCCTAGTATTTGCTTTCTAAGTCCTGTACATTCAAAGAGTTTGAACCCTAGTATTTGCTTTCTAGGTCCTGTACATTCAAAGAGTTTGAACCCTAGTATTTGCTTTCTAGGTCCTGTACATTCAAAGAGTTTGAACCCTAGTATTTGCTTTCTAGGTCCTGTACATTCAAAGAGTTTGATCCCTAGTATTTGCTTTCTAGGTCCTGTACATTCAAAGAGTTTGAACCCTAGTGTTTGCTTTCTAGGTCCTGTACATTCAGTTAAAGTTTTTGGCGAGAAAGTTTGCGGGTTTACACCAAAACTACCTTTATTATTGTGAGTGTGACCATCTGAGAAGACTTGGTGGTGTGGAACTTCTTATAACTGGTTTGAGAACCTCTTGTATTATTATTTCTACAAGCTAGGTTCCTCTACTTATTCATTGTTTCTTCGTGAGTTTATTATTGTGAGCGTGACCATCTGGGAGGATTTGGTGGTGTGGAGCTTCTTTTAACTGGTTTGAGAACCTCTTGTATTATTATTTCTATAAGTTAGGATCCTCTACTTATTCATCGTTTTTTATGAGTTTGCGAGAAGGGCTTTCTGGGAACGACTCACAAAGGAGGGTCTGATTGCTTTAAATTTGTTTTAAGATTCTTTTCATCAGTGCATGACACTGATCTTTTTTTTTTGCTTCATGATCCTGTGAATGAGAAAAAAATGAATAGATTTTGGTGAGGGAATTTGACTCCTTTCACTTAGTACCAAGATCCCACATATTAAGTTCCGATTGCTATTGTGAAGACATTATTGCCGGTGTCTTACATTCAGCTCTAGTTTTCAAACCTTTCTAATCAATGCTTTCATCCCCTCAAATCTCTTCCTAACTCAGCATAGTCTTCATCTAACACATAATCACTATTCAATCTTTCTAATCAATGCTTTCATCCCCTCAAATCTCTTCCTAACACATCATAGTCTTCATCTAACACATAATCACTATTCAATCTTTCTAATCAATGCTTTCATCCCCTCAAATCTCTTCCTAACTCAGCATACTCTTCACCTAACACCTAATCACTATTCAATCTTTCTAATCAATGCTTTCATCCCCTCAAATCTCTTCCTAACTCAGCATACTCTTCACCTAACACCTAATCACTATTCAATCTTTCTAATCAATGCTTTCATCCCCTCAAATCTCTTCCTAACACATCATAGTCTTCATCTAACACATAATCACTATTCAATCTTTCTAATCAATGCTTTCATCCCCTCAAATCTCTTCCTAACACATCATAGTCTTCATCTAACACCTAATCACTATTCAATCTTTCTAATCAATGCTTTCATCCCCTCAAATCTCTTCCTAACACATCATAGTCTTCATCTAACACATAATCACTATTCAGTCTTTCTAATCAATGCTTTCATCCCCTCAAATCTCTTCCTAACACATCATAGTCTTCATCTAACACCTAATCACTATTCAATCTTTCTAATCAATGCTTTCATCCCCCTCAAATCTCTTCCTAACACATCATAGTCTTCATCTAACACCTAATCGCTATTCAATCTTTCTAATCAATGCTTTCATCCCCCTCAAATCTCTTCCTAACTCAGCATAATCTTCATCTAACACCTAATCGCTATTCAATCTTTCTAATCTTTTTTATCATACTTGCGTCCCCATCTTAAGTTTAAACTACTCCCTGAAATAACTTATTCATTCCCACGAGATCTTATCACTTTCTGATATATTTCTTGCATTGTTCTATTTGGCGTGGCTGGGCGTGCCTCGGCGTGGGTGATACAGGCCGTGGGACGAGGCAGGGTCAGGGGAGTGTGCCGCCTTTACTTCCGACTCCAAGCTAATCATGCAGGAGTGCAGCCAAATGCTCAAGTTCATCTGCCACAGAAATATCCGTGAGTATCGACGACCCTTTATGGCTATTCCTAGGGCATAGATGGGGAGGAGAGCCATTAAGGATGGTTGAAGGGAGGACAGGAGGAAATGCATTGGAAGAGAGGAGTACAGGCATAGAATGAGTGAGGAAGGTTGGTGTGAGGGAGGAGGAGGGAAAATGTACTGGAAGAGAAGGATACAGCTACAGAACGATTGAGGAAGAATGCAGGAAGGCAGAACAGGATGAGAGGTATAGAAAAAGAGTAATGCAGGAACAGAACGATTGAGGAAAGGTTAGGGAAAGGCAGGACAGGATGAGAGGTATAGAAAAAGAGTAATGCAGGAACAGAACGATTGAGGAAAGGTTAGGGAAAGGGAGGACAGGATGAGAGGTATAGAAAAAGAGTAATGTAGCAACAGAACGATTGAGGAAAGGTTAGGGAAAGGCAGGACAGGATGAGAGGTATAGAAAAAGAGTAATGCAGGAACAGAACGATTGAGGAAAGGTTAGGGAAAGGCAGGACAGGATGATAGCTATAGAAAAAGAAAAATGCAGGTATAGCAGGATTGAGAAAGATAGTGGAAGGCAGAACAGGAGAAAAAAAATATGGAAAGAGAGGGATACAGAATGGCTGGTGAAGGCATGGGGGAGGAAAATACAAAATATATGGATTCTTGATGGTTGTTGGAGAGAAGGAAGAGAGAAGCTAATGAGTAAGAAAGACAGAGGAGGACAAAATTTAATGAGAGGGGATGGAAGGGAAGTCGAGGAAAGGAGATAAAAAGGAAGGTTGGAGGGAAGAATGAAGAGGGAAACACAGGAGAGAAGGGAGGGAGGGAGACTGATGGGGGAAAGGAGAAAGAGAGGAGGAAGGATGGGTCGTTGGGAGGGAGTGAAAGGGATGCTGAGAGGGATGCAGAGAGATAAAGACAAAATATAATGAGAGGGGATAGGAAGGGAGTCGAGGAAAGGAGATTAAAAGAAAGGTTGGGGTGAAGGAGCGAAGGGACGGGGAGGCTGAGGGTGGAAGGGTAACAGAAAGATAGGTCGTTAGGAGGGAGTGAAAGGGATGCTGAGAGGGATGCAGAGAGATAAAGACAAAATATAATGATAGGGGATAGGAAGGGAGTCGAGGAAAGGAGATTAAAAGAAAGGTTGGGGTGAAGGAGCGAAGGGACGGGGAGGCTGATGGTGGAAGGGTAACAGAAAGATAGGTCGTTGGGAGGGAGTGAAAGGGATGCTGAGAGGGATGCAGTGGAAGGGAAGGAGCGGGAGGCTGGTTGACTGGCTTTAGGGAGTATAAAAGAGAGGAGGAGGAGGAGGACAGGCTGGCGGGAGGGGGGCTCTGTGCGGCGCAAGTCACCCAGGCAGCTTTTCACTCTCACAAATGGAGGCAAGCAAAAGGAGGAAGAGTTTGGGAAGGAAGGAAGGGGGTGGGGAGAGGGAGGGTAAATGTGTCTCCCCATATTGAAAATACATCCCAGCATCTCGAGAGGTGATTTAAGAACTAAAAAGTTGTAGTAAATAGGAGTAAAGAAATAAAGTTGTCACGGTGTTTGAATTCAGAGGTGATACGAAGCCTCTTTTTGAAGCCGTTTCGAATCCCGTGAGTGAGTCAGAAAGAAAATAACGGTAAATGTGTCTTACCGTGGGTTTTTACTTCTCAGAAATTCCAATGGCTTGTGACTACACCACCGGCTGGGAGGATGCGTCTGACCGCTGCTACAAGGTGTGTGTGCGTGCGCTTGTGTGTGTGTGTGTGTGTGTGAGAGAGAGAGAGAGAGAGAGAGAGAGAGAGAGAGAGATTATCAAGCTACTGTACACATATACACATGTGGTAAAACACACACACACACACACACACACGTTACACATACATCCTTTTTCCAGTCGCATTTTCTCTGTCAACTCCTTCACTTTTTTTTCCTCACATTCGTTCTATTCAGCCTATGTCCCTCCCTTCCTCACTTAGTACCTCCAGGTCTTTCCTTAATTGAGCCACACGTGTCGGAAACATGCGTTGGCAACACGGGTGCGGCGAGGAAGGCAACGAGTGTTAACTTGTAACCAACACAAAGTTTCGAACATGTTCGTGCTGCTGTGTCGTTGCTGTGGTGTGGACGAGGCGCAGGTTGCCGAGCAGAGACACACACAGCGGCTGCAATGTCACAGCGATGTTGCCTCGCTCCCGTCCGTGCCGTCTTTAGCGTCGTGAGGGTCACCGTACTCAACAGAGGTTCAAAGTTGCCCGTCACCATCACGATCAGCATCAGGCAAGAGGCCAATATCTTGTGCGTGATGTGTTGTTTCTCTGAATCAGAATCAGCACGTCGCCTTCTGTGACGGCCACATAGTACTGCCACAGTTGCGGCAGCTGCCAGCAAGGCGTCCTCACTCTCCGATATGACGTTCATATCTAGAGACACGTGTGGACGACCATTTGGTATTACGTCTGTTGCCGACACATTGACGACAAATAACTAGCTGTTTCAAGTGTGTAGGTTGAAGGACGCGCGTGGCCGCACCTTGAATTAAACAGTTCCTTCCTTCCTATCATCCTCACTGACTAACCTTCCATTCGTCAATCATTCACATCGCTCTCGTCATCCCCGACTACCCTTCCCTCCTCCTATCCCCCACATCTTTCTTGTATACCTTAAAGTCCTCACTCTTTTCTCCTCTTATCTTCAATTCCAACTCTCGCTCTTTTCATCCCCCGTATCTCTTTCGTAAACCTTAAATCCGTCCATCTTTTATTCTCTTATCTTCAAATATCCCTCCTTCCTTCCCTCCTCTACCTCCCTCACATTATCACATACATTTTATTGTGCACCGAGTCTGCTTCCGTCTGTCATGGCACCAGACCCTTCCGTTCACCTTCCCTCCCCATCCCATCTCCCTCTTCCAACCACCCTCCCTCCTGCCACGCCTTGCCTTCCCTCCCACTTCACCTCTCCTTTCTCACTGACACCTTTATCTTTTTTTCTCTGTAACTCCTTTTCTCATGCTGTTCATTCCTTTCTCACTCCCACACTCCTTCCTGGCTCTCCCTCAACAAACATTCTCTTCTCTCACTCTCCCTCATGCTACTCCCTCCCTCTACCTTCACCTTTCTTTCTCTAACACCTTCTTCTTCCCTTTCCGTCATTCCCTTTCTCATGCTATTTACATCCTCCCTTTCTCACTCCCGCACCCCTTCCTTGCCTCATCTTCTACCTCCCCCTCATGCCCCTCCCTCCACCCCAGAAATCGACGCAGAGCAACTCGTGGCATGACGCCGAGATAGAATGCGTCATCGAAGGAGGCCACTTGGTGAGCGTAGAAAGTGACGCCGAGCAGATGCTGGCGCACGACCTGGCCCTGGAGGAGCGAGACAAGGTCTGGATTGGGTACACGGAGGAGGTGAGTGGCGGGGCAGTGTCTGGATTGGGTACACGGAGGAGGTGAGTGGCGGGGCAGTGTCTGGATTGGGTACACGGAGGAGGTGAGTGGCGGGGCATTGTCTGGATTGGGTACACGGAGGAGGTGAGTGGCGGGGCATTGACTGGATTGGGTACACGGAGGAGGTGAGTGGCGGGGCAGTGTCTGGATTGGGTACACGGAGGAGGTGAGCGGCGGGGCAGTGTCTGGATTGGGTACACGGAGGAGGTGAGTGGCGGGGCATTGTCTGGATTGGGTACACGGAGGAGGTGAGTGGCTGGGCATTGTCTGGATTGGGTACACGGAGGAGGTGAGTGGCGGGGCATTGTCTGGATTGGGTACACGGAGGAGGTGAGTGGCGGGGCATTGTCTGGATTGGGTACACGGAGGAGGTGAGTGGCGGGGCAGTGTCTGGATTGGGTACACGGAGGAGGTAATTGTCGGGGCATTGTCTGGATTGGGTACACGGAGGAGGTGAGTGTGGGGCATTGTCTGGATTGGGTACAGGAGGAGGTGAGTGGCGGGGCATTGTCTGGATTGGGTACACGGAGGAGGTGAGTGGCGGGGCAGTGTCTGGATTGGGTACACGGAGGAGGTGAGTGGCGGGGCAGTGTCTGGATTGGGTACACGGAGGAGGTGAGTGGCGGGGCAGTGTCTGGATTGGGTACACGGAGGAGGTGAGTGGCGGGGCAGTGTCTGGATTGGGTACACGGAGGAGGTGAGTGGCGGGGCATTGTCTGGATTGGGTACACGGAGGAGGTGAGTGGCGGGGCAGTGTCTGGATTGGGTACAAAGGGGAGTGAGAGGACGGTTTGTGAGGAGGTGGTGGTTGAGGAGTGGTGATGATGGCTGGTGGTGGTAGTGGTGATGGTGGTGGTTGAGGAGTGGTGATGATGGCTGGTGGTGGTGGTGGTGGTAGTGGTGGTAGTTGAGGAGTGGTGATGATGGCTGGTGGTGGTGGTGGTTGATGAGTGGTGATGACGGCTGGTGGTGGTGGTGGTGGTTGAGGAGTGGTGATGATGGCTGGTGGTGGTGGTGGTGGTTGAGGAGTGGTGATGATGGCTGGTGGTGGTGGTGGTGGTTGAGGAGTGGTGATGATGGCTGGTGGTGGTGGTGGTTGAGGAGTGGTGATGATGGCTGGTGGTGGTGGTGGTTGAGGAGTGGTGATGATGGCTGGTGGTGGTGGTGGTGGTTGAGGAGTGGTGATGATGGCTGGTGGTGGTGGCGGTTGAGGATTGGTGATGATGGCTGGTGGTGGTGGCGGTTGAGGAGTGGTGATGATGGCTGGGGGTGGTGGTGGTTGTGGAGTGGTGCTGGTGGCGTCTGGTGGTGGTGGTGGTTGAGGAGTGGTGATGATGGCTGGTGGTGGTGGTGGTGGTTGAGGAGTGGTGATGATGGCTGGTGGTGGTGGTGGTGGTTGAGGAGTGGTGATGATGGCTGGTGGTGGTGGTGGTTGAGGAGTGGTGATGATGGCTGGTGGTGGTGGTGGTTGAGGAGTGGTGATGATGGCTGGTGGTGGTGGTGGTTGAGGAGTGGTGATGATGGCTGGTGGTGGTGGCGGTTGAGGATTGGTGATGATGGCTGGTGGTGGTAGTGGTGGTGGTGGTTGAGGAGTGGTGACGATGGCTGGTGGTAGTGGTGGTGGTGGTTGAGGAGTGGTGATGATGGCTGGTGGTGGTAGTGGTGGTGGTGGTTGAGGAGTGGTGATGATGGCTGGTGGTGGTAGTGGTGGTGGTGGTTGAGGAGTGGTGATGATGGCTGGTGGTAGTGGTGGTGGTGGTTGAGGAGTGGTGATGATGGCTGGTGGTGGTGGTGGTGGTGGTTGAGGAGTGGTGATGATGGCTGGTGGTGGTAGTGGTGGTGGTGGTTGAGGTGTGGTGATGGGGGGTGGTGGTGGTGGTGGTGGTTGAGGAGTGGTGATGATGGCTGGTGGTGGTAGTGGTGGTGGTGGTTGAGGTGGTGATGATGGCTGGTGGTGGTGGTGGTGGTGGTTGAGGTGGTGATGATGGCTGGTGGTGGTAGTGGTGGTGGTGGTTGAGGAGTGGTGATGATGGCTGGTGGTGGTAGTGTTGGTGGTGGTTGAGGAGTGGTGATGATGGCTGGTGGTGGTAGTGGTGGTGGTGGTTGAGGAGTGGTGATGATGGCTGGTGGTGGTAGTGTTGGTGGTGGTTGAGGAGTGGTGATGATGGCTGGTGGTGGTAGTGGTGGTGGTTGAGGTGGTGTTGTTGGCTGTGGTGGTGATTGTGGTGGTTGAGGTGGTGATGATGGCTTGTGGTGGTAGTGGTGGTGGTGGAGGTTGAGGAGTGGTGATGATGGCTGGTGGTGGTTGGGGTTGAGGTGGTGATGATGGCTGGTGGTGGTAGTGGTGGTGGTGGTTGAGGAGTGGTGATGATGGCTGGTGGTGGTAGTGGTGGTGGTGGTTGAGGAGTGGTGATGATGGCTGGTGGTGGTGGTGGTGGTTGAGGAGTGGTGATGATGGCTGGTGGTGGTGGCGGTTGAGGAGTGGTGATGATGGCTGGTGGTGGTAGTGTTGGTGGTGGTTGAGGAGTGGTGATGATGGCTTGTGGTGGTAGTGGTGGTGGTGGCGGCGGTTGAGGAGTGGTGATGATGGCTGGTGGTGGTGGCGGTTGAGGAGTGGTGATGATGGCTGGTGGTGGTAGTGGTGGTGGTGGTTGAGGAGTGGTGATGATGGCTGGTGGTGGTAGTGGTGGTGGTGGTGGTTGAGGAGTGGTGATGATGGCTGGTGGTGGTAGTGGTGGTGGTGGTTGAGGAGTGGTGATGATGGCTGGTGGTGGTAGTGTTGGTGGTGGTTGAGGAGTGGTGATGATGGCTGGTGGTGGTAGTGGTGGTGGTGGTGGCGGTTGAGGAGTGGTGATGATGGCTGGTGGTGGTGGCGGTTGAGGAGTGGTGATGATGGCTGGTGGTGGTAGTGGTGGTGGTGGTTGAGGAGTGGTGATGATGGCTGGTGGTGGTAGTGGTGGTGGTGGTTGAGGAGTGGTGATGATGGCTGGTGGTGGTGGTGGTTGAGGAGTGGTGATGATGGCTGGTGGTGGTGGTGGTTGAGGAGTGGTGATGATGGCTGGTGGTGGTGGTGGTTGAGGAGTGGTGATGATGGCTGGTGGTGGTAGTGGTGGTGGTGGTTGAGGAGTGGTGATGATGGCTGGTGGTGGTGGTGGTTGAGGAGTGGTGATGATGGCTGGTGGTGGTCGTGGTGGAGGAGTGGTGTTGAGGGCTGGTGGTGGTAGTGGTGGTGGGGGTGGTTGAGGAGTGGTGATGATGGCTGGTGGTGGTAGTGGTGGTGGTGGTGGTTGAGGAGTGGTGATGATGGCTGGTGGTGGTAGTGGTGGTGGTGGTGGTTGAGGAGTGGTGATGATGGCTGGTGGTGGTGGTGGTGGTGGTGGTGGTGGTTGAGGAGTGGTGATGATGGCTGGTGGTGGTGGTGGTGGTGGTGGTGGTTGAGGAGTGGTGATGATGGCTGGTGGTGGTAGTGGTGGTGGTGGTTGAGGAGTGGTGATGATGGCTGGTGGTGGTGGTAGTGGTGGTGGTGGTTGAGGAGTGGTGATGATGGGTGGTGGTGGTGGTGGTGGTGGTGGAGGAGTGGTGATGATGGCTGGTGGTGGTAGTGGTGGTGGTGGTGGTTGAGGAGTGGTGATGATGGCTGGTGGTGGTGGTAGTGGTGGTGGTGGTTGAGGAGTGGTGATGATGGCTGGTGGTGGTGGTAGTGGTGGTGGTGGTTGAGGAGTGGTGATGATGGCTGGTGGTGGTGGTAGTGGTGGTGGTGGTTGAGGAGTGGTGATGATGGCTGGTGGTGGTGGTGGTGGTGGTGGTGGTTGAGTGGTGATGATGGGTGGTGGTGGTGGTTGTGGTGGTGGGGGTTGAGGTGGGGTTATGATGGGTGGTGGTGGTGGTAGTGGTGGTGGTGGTTGAGGAGTGGTGATGATGGCTGGTGGTGGTAGTGGTGGTGGTGGTGGTTGAGGAGTGGTGATGATGGGTGGTGGTGGTTGAGGAGTGATGATGATGGCTGGTGGTGGTGGTTGAGGAGAGGTGATGATGGGTGGTGGTGGTAGTGGTGATGGTGGTGGTTGAGGAGTGGTGATGATGGGTGGTGGTGGTAGTGGTGATGGTGGTGGTTGAGGAGTGGTGATGATGGGTGGTGGTGGTAGTGGTGATGGTGGTGGTTGAAGAGTGGTGATGATGGGTGGTGGTGGTAGTGGTGATGGTGGTGGTTGAGGAGTGGTGATGATGGCTGGTGGTGGTAGTGGTGATGGTGGTGGTTGAGGAGTGGTGATGATGGGTGGTGGTGGTAGTGGTGATGGTGGTGGTTGAGGAGTGGTGATGATGGGTGGTGGTGGTTGAGGAGTGATGATGATGGCTGGTGGTGGTGGTGGTTGAGGAGTGATGATGATGGCTGGGGTGGTGGTGGTTGAGGAGTGGTGATGATGGCTGGTGGTGGTAGTGGTGATGGTGGTGGTTGAGGAGTGGTGATGATGGGTGGTGGTGGTTGAGGAGTGATGATGATGGCTGGTGGTGGTGGTTGAGGAGTGGTGATGATGGCTGGTGGTGGTAGTGGCTGCAAAGCTCGGTGGTTGATGGGTTGTGATGGTAGTGATAGTGATGGTTGTGGTGGTGGTGATGACGGTTGTGTGTGTGTGTAATTCCCCTCTTGGTCTGCTGCGGGTCTCTCTTGAGACAGCCAGCCGTTCCCCTACGGAAGAGCACAGAGCTCATAGTACCGATCTTTGGGTAGGACTGAGACCATTCACACACAACACACCTTGACAACGAGGTCACAACTCCTTGCGTGACGTCGCGTACCTACTCACTGCTAGGTGAACAGGGGCTACACGTGAAAGAAGATAAACCCAACTTATCTTCACCCGGCCGGGGAATCGAACCCCGGTCCTTCTGGTTGTGAGCCAGACGCTCTACCCCTGAGCTACCGGTCCGTATGTGTGTGTGTGTGTGTGTGTGTGTGTGTAAAGAAAGCAACTCAAGGCAAAATAATATAATAATGAGAAAAAAAAAGCCCGCAAAACACTGCCCCTATAAAAAGAGTTTAAAGGAGTACCAAAAGAGGTCAATTTCAGGAGGAGAGGTGTCTCGATACTCTCCTCTTGAAAGCGTTCAAGTCGTAGGCAGAAGGAGATACAGACTAAGGAGATTATTTTAGAGTTTACCAGTGCAAGGGATAACTGAATGAAGATGCTGGTTAGCTCTTGCATCAGGGATTTGAACAGTATAGGCATGAGCTAGAGTAGAAAGTCGAGTGCAGCGCGGCCGCGGGAGGGGAGAGGCATGCAGTTAGCAAACTCAGAAAGCAGTCAGCGTGAAAAGGGTCAATAAAAGATAGGATGAGGTGCAACATGGCGGCAGAGTTTAGACGGTGAAGACTGCTAGTATAGGAGGGGAGTTGATGAGACGAAGAGCCTTAGCTAATCTGTCCTTATACAAGGACGAGGTCCTTGTATAAGGATAGCATCTGTGCGGGGGAAAAGAACAGGCGGAGACGATACAGAACGCCCAACCTCGAGGAAGCTGATTTAATAAAAGAGGAGATGTGAGGTTTCCAGTTGAGATTTTGAGTTAAGGACAGATCGAGGATGTTTAGTGTAGAAGGTGACAGCTGAGTGTTATCGAAGAATAGGGGATAGGTGATTGGAAGATTATCTTGAGTTGACATGTGGATAAATTGAGTTTTTGAGGCGTTAAAGGACACCAAGTTCTTCTTGTCCCAATCGGAAATGATAGCTAGGTCTGAGGGTAAGCGTTCTGCGGCCTCCAGCCTGGAATCATAATTATAGTTCATATATATATATATATATATATATATATATATATATATATATATATATATATATATATATATATATATATATATATATATATATATATATATATCTATATATATATCTATCTATCTATCTATCTATCTATCTATCTATCTATCTATATATCTATATATCTATCTATATATCTATATATGTATATATATATATATATATATATATATAATGTGTGTGTGTATGTGTGTGTGTGACAGTGCTGGGCACTTGCGGTACTTTTTGCGGTACTGCGGTACTACCGCACTACCAAACCGGTACCGCAGTACCGCAGAGGACTGCTGAAAGTACCGGAGTACCGGTACCGCGTTCAAATTTCCTGCGGTACTTTTCGCGGTACCGGCAAACACTTTAAAGAAAAATAGTGATGATAATAATTAATGAATAAATAAATATGTAAATAAAAATAAACAATACCACTGTTTGAGGGGGCCGGGGGCAGGGGGGGCACCTGACCCACCAGACAGACAGACAGACAGACAGTCGGACATACGCACAGACACCGTGGGAAAGAGGGGAGGCACTTTCACTGAAAAGGATAGGTACCTATTGTTAATTAAAAGGATGTGATTTTTCATCGGAGGGAGGTTGGAACCAGGATTTTTTCACCTATGCTTTTCAAGGAGGAACCATACTTGCTTCTAAAATTAATCAACACCTCATAACTCCCATAGTACGTTAAATCAATTAATCTTTAGTTGCGTGCGCGCCGATTATCTCGCTATAACTGGCGACAGAGAAAGAAGGGGGAGAGAGACACGTTACTAACGTGTGCCGTGCTAACGTAGACGGACTTAGAACGTTACACGTTCTAAGTCCGGGCTCAACTTCACTACTGGCAGGTCGGTGAAAATCTTGCTCCTAGGAAATAATCTATTAAATAATTACCTGTATATGTTATTGTTATCTACAGCATTATTATGTTACTTATTCCGGGCACATCTTTCCTACTGGATAGTTTCCACCTAATCTCACGTGGCGTTTATTTTTTTTTTATTTTTTTTACATATAGGTATTTTTTGTAATTGGTGTCGCAGAGCTATTTTTTTCTCTTTTTAAGTGCTGCCTTAGAAACCAGGTACCGCAGTACCGCAGTACCGCGGAAAGCACCAGGGGGGGCGGGAAAATTACCGGAGTACCGCGGAACGCACTGTGCATGCTGAGGTACCGCAGTACCGCGTAACGCAACCCCAAACTTTTGGTACCGCGCCCACCACTGGTGTGTGTGTGTGTGTGTGTGTGTGTGTATATATATATTTATATATATATATATATATATATATATATATATATATATATATATATATATATATATATATATATATATATATATATATATATATATATATATATATATATATATATATACATACGTTTTTCGCTGGCCCCGGTAGGCTTTCTTGGTAGGGCCTGATGGTCAGCCCCAGACTGTTGTGTCGCTGGCAAGTGTTTACATTGGCTCCCCGGAGCTCATTCTTTACCCTCTCTTTTAAAGAGATATTCTAGAGTCCGGATTGACAGGTGGTCTTCTTACCAGCCTGTGAGTAATCTTAGGCCACTTGACGGTAACTGAAAAATCCCGGCGTGCGGCATCGGGCGGGGCGCAACCCACGTCGTCTTGGACGCGGCGCCGTCACCGTGCCCACTCAGCCATCGCCTATATATATATATATATATATATATATATATATATATATATATATATATATATATATATATATATATATATATATATATATATATATATATATAGAGAGAGAGAGAGAGAGAGAGAGAGAGATGTGATTTTTTATTCTTATTAAATGTCTTTGCCCATTTGCTTTTTTTAATATGCTTGCTTTTTCCTCTTTTTTAATAGTTTCGCAGTGCCTTTTTATAAGTTTCTTTTAATAAAATATTCGTGTACCCTGAATATCTAGGTTATTTTTTTACGTATAAGAGTTACAAAATAACTGAATTGATACGTCTTGCAATACTAAAAATAATTAGTTGATATCTGAAATAGTAGTAGTAGTAGTAGTAGTAGTAATAGTAGTATTAGTAGTAATAGTAGTAGTAGTAGTAGTAGTAGTAGGACTAGTAGTAGTAGTAGTAGTAGTAGTAGTAGTAATAGTAGTAGTAGTAGTAATAGTAGTAGTAGTTGTAGTAGTAGGGGAGGCGGTGGTCGAATGGTCAACGAGTGTCCGTGGTGGGCCTGAGGACCTAGGTTCGAGTCCCAGCGATGCACGCTGACAATTTTCTACCCTCGCCGAGTGGCGGAGTAGTAATAGTAGTAGTATAGTGGCAGTAGCATAATAATAATACCAATAATAACAAAAATGCGATACAGTAACAAAGAATAATGGTTCCTTGCTCTCCGCAGAATCACCCCGGTGAGTTTACCTGGGTGGACGGCTCCGGCAGCAACAAAACCTACTGGCAGGAGGGCCAGCCCGACCTGTGAGTGTGTGGGGCAGTTGTCGTGATGTTTCTCTCTCTCTCTCTCTCTCTCTCTCTCTCTTTTATTTTATTTACACCGTTACACAATAAGGGGGTGCTACATAATCAATTAAGTTCACATATCACTATAGGCCAAAGACAGCTTCATTACAACTGCCTATCTTAAGGCCTGCCTTGTGTCCTTTCCCCCCCGTCGACCTGCCAATAGCCACTGGTGTACACACTCCTTGAAGCCTTGCAGAGTCACGCCCTCAAGGTTCTGCTGCGAGGCAAGGAGCGTGTTCCACAAGCCGACGTAGGTGTTCAGGAACTGTCGCTGGTGGTGCTGTGTCCTGCTGCGGGGCTGAAGCAGCTGTTCGGGGCAGATGGTACGGCCCTAGTGGTGACCAGGTTCCTGCGGAGCTGTTGGTACAGTTCCTGGAGGTGAGGCTGCCTCAGTTGCTGCACTTTGAAGTCAACCGTCAGGCCTGCCACACCTCGCCTGTGTTGCAACGGCTGCAGTTGTGCTGCTTCACCTTATCAGCCGCTCCGCATGAACCTGCACCCTGTTCAGGTGGGCGAGGTGCCTGTGTGCCGCCCCGCCCCACGCGAGGCACGCGTACTCAAGGGAGGAGCGGATTTGTGACTTATACAGCACCTCGAGCCCCCTGCCGTCGAGGAGCCACGACGTTCTTCTTAGGGAAGCCAGCTTCCCTGAGGGCTCCCTGGCGAGCCGTTCTATATGTGTCCTGAAGGTCATCTTGCTGTCGTATGTGACCCCCAGGACCTCCATTTCCTCTTGTTGGCTCAAGGGCGTCCCGTCGAACGTCAGGGGCAGGACCGAGTTTTTTATCGTGATAAAGAGGAGCTGCGTCTTATGAGTGGCAAACTTAACTTGCCACTTCGCTCCCCAAGCTGCGATGCGGCTGAATGATGTGTTCATCTGCTCCGCTGTGGTCGCCTCCTCCCCCGGCCCGTAGCTTTGGAACAGTGTGATGTCATCCGTATACGCCGTAGCAGTAGGGATGAGATGGAGTAATTCGTTTATGTACACATTCCAAAGCAGAGGGCCAAGGCAGCTTCCTTGAGGGACACCTGCTGCGATGGGCTGTCTGTCCGATGACTGCCCATTAATCACAACTCTGAGGTGTCTGTGATTTAGGTAGTTCCCAAGGAGCTGCAGGAAGGGCCCGCCTATCCCAGCGGCGCGGAGCTTTGATACTAGGGCCGCGTGCCACACACAATCAAACGCGCCCTCGATGTCCAGCGCCACTATAGCGGAGGTTCTCTCTTCATCCAGACCCGCACTCCACTTGGAAGAGAGCAATAAGTGCAGGTCATATATCTCTCTCTCTCTCTCTCTCTCTCTCTCTCTCTCTCTCTCTCTCTCTCTCTCTCTCTCTCTCTCTCTCTCTCTCTCTCTCTCTCTCTCTCTCTCTCTCTCTCTCTCACCTGGACTTACCTGCCCGTGGTCTGCAGATCGCTGAACGGCTTCGGCGCAGCAGTGGTGAACAACGACGACCCGAGTGGCTTGTGGATGGTGGAGAAGATCACTAATGAGTTCCACTCCCTGTGTGAGAAGCCCGTGGGTGAGTAGACGATATGTATCTGAGCAGGTCAGTAGAGCGTGTTAGCTAACTTGGTTGCTTAATGTAACTTAGTTCTCAGCAGGATTCTTAATTAATCACTATAGCGTCACAACTTAAATTCCTGCCCATTGTTGTCTCTGTAACTTTCTGCCGCCCCGCTTCATAAGAGTTTTTACTCTTGCTCATCCCTTTACTGTCCAAATCCCTTATGCAAGAGTTGACGAGCATTTTCGTTCTTTATCCCTTTCGCTTGTAACTCTGGAACAGCTTTCCTTCGTCTGCATTTCTTCCTGCCTAGGCCTTGAACTCTTTCGGGAAGAGTATCCAGACCAGTACAAATGATTCTGGCCTCCTGATTTCGGAATCTTCCTCTGAACACTATTTGCGAGAGCAGCGCCAATGTGGGCCTTTTTTGTTACCTTTTTTGCCCATGAATTGCCACCTTTTCTGTAAAAGGTAAAAAGCGTCACACCCTGAGCACAACACCGAATTCCTAGTGTTTTGCATCAAATCTTAAGCACGGTTACCTGCTTGGCCTGGGCGAGTGGACAACGACCCGCAAACAAACCTGTTAGTCCAGGGAGGGAGCTCCACACACACACACACACACACACACACACACACAGCTCTTCTAGAGAAAGTGGAGTTAAAGGCTCTTCGTCTCATCAACTCCCCTTCTCCTACTGACAGTCTTCCATCTCTTAAATCCCCCGCAGTGTTGCATCTCTTTCTATCTTCTATCGATATTTCCATGCTGACAGTCCTTCTGAACTTGCTAACTGCATGCTTCCCCCCCTCCCGCGACCCCGCTGAACACTGCTCTTGGTCATTCTTATTGTATCCAATCCCTTATGCAAGAATTAACCAGCATCTTCATTCTTTTATCCCTTCGCTGGTAAACTCTGGAACTGCCTTCCTTCGTCTGTATATCCCCCTGCCTACGACTTGAACTCTTACAAGAGAAGAGTATCGAGACACCTCTCCACCCGGATTTGGCCTCTCTTTTGGCTTCTCTTTCTGTTTTCTTTTGTCGGAGCAGCGCCTGGCTGGCTTTTTGTTGTTTCTTTTGTTTTTGCCCTTGAGCTGCCCCCCTTTGCTGTAAAAAAAAAAAATAAACTTCCCCGCTCTCCCAGGGTCGTGTCTGCCGGGGTGGGAGGAGTTCGAGGGGTCGTGTTACTATTTCAACACGGAGGCCACAGACGCGGTGGGCTGGGATGTCGCCAAGGACATCTGTGAGTCTGTGAAAGCAAAGATGGTTGTGCTGGACACTGACGCCGAGGACACCTTTTTCCGGACACACATGCCGGAGGAAAACACGCTGTGGATCGGCCTCTATAGTGAGTATTGTGCTGCCCTGCCTCTTGTGATGCCGAGGGCAGCTGTTGCTATAGTGAGTATTGTGCTGCCCTGCCTCTTGTGATGCCGAGGGAAACTGTTGCTATAGTGAGTATTGTGCTGCCCTGCCTCTTGTGATGCCGAGGGCAGCTGTTGAAGGATGGACGGCCTTGGAGATATATACACTGCTGTTATAAAGAGGTTGTTGACTATACTGCATTATTATGAAAGAAAATGCTGAGAGGATAAAATAATATTCGTATATCAATGGTCATATTACGAGCGTGATATGATGGGTTTCATGAATAGAGGTTTGGAGACAGTTGTATTACCAGCAACTGTGAAATTATATTATGAAGTAAAGCTAAAAGTAATTTCGAGATAATTAGTTATGAAACGAAATCACGTCTTTGTATTCGTGTGTTTATGTATATATATATATATATATATATATATATATATATATATATATATATATATATATATATATATATATATATATATATATATATATATATATATATATATATATATATATATATATATATATATATATATATATATATATATATATATATATATATATATATATATATATATATATATATATATATATATATATATATATATATATATATATATATATATATATATATATATATATATATATATATATATATATATATATATATATATATATATATATATATATATATATATATATATTTGAGCAGAGCCATCGCGCTGGCAGTCTATGGTCACTATAATGGTCTCCTCTAGTTCGGTGGTGGCGCGGGCGAATATCTTTTATACTGACGCTGGCCCTTATCTTGGTGCTCGGCTTGTGCTGCCCTCCGGTGTTCCTCTTGGCAGAATTCACTGATGCTCGGGTTGATGTGCGGCACATTTACAAGTGTTTCTCCGTGTTCCCCAGGTATCCCTGGCGATGGGCTCTTCTGGACGGACGGCACAACGATGAGCAGCAAGAACTACACACACATGACGAGCGAGAACGAGGCCAACGCCATCAGTAACTGAAGAGCAGCAGAGAGAGAGCAGAGAGAGAGAGGAGAGAGAGAGAGAGAGAGAGAGAGAGAAGAGAGAGAGAGAGAGAGAGAGAGGAAAGAGAGGAGAGAGAGAGAGAGAGAGAGAGAGAGAGAGAGAGAGAGAGAGAGAGAGAGAGAGAGAGAGAGAGAGAGAGAGAGAGAGAGAGAGAGAGAGAGAGAGAGAGAGAGAGAGAGAGAGAGAGAGAGAGAGAGAGAGAGAGAGAGAGAGAGAGAGAGAGAGAGAGAGAGAGAGAGAGAGAGAGAGAGAGAGAGAGAGAGGAGAGAGAGAGAGAGAGAGATTTGTTTCAGGGTGCTGCCTGTGCTGCTGCTAGGGCTTCTTGGAGCGGTCTCTTCGACGACCCCAGCCTGTTAGTGGCGCAGGCGAATTATATTTAAAGTGGCTGTGTGATGTCTGACTCTTGCTTCATCCATGCTGCCCCCGGTGCTCCTCTTGACTTAAAGTCGCTGAAGTTTGAGATGATTGAAGATCTGGACAGCATGTGGGTGATCTACCGCCACTCGGCGAGGGTTTGAAAAATCAGTGTGTTTCGGTGGGACTCGAACCTTGATCCACGTTCTCACCACGCCCGCACGCTGACCACTCGGCTGCATAAATACTGCTGTAGAAAGAACTAAATAAATAGGTAGGCGGACAGACAGATAGACACAGGTAAATGGATTAACTAGCTTAATTTATGTCCATCAAGAAGCTGCAGTTTTCCTCTGACATTCCAAACTCCTCCTCCTCCCTCCCCTACAGACAACGATGGCGTCTCCCTGCTCTCCTCGTGGGTGCCCACTGACTGCACCGTGCCGAAACACTACGCATGTGAGGCAGAGGTGGGGGCCGAGCTCACCCTTGTCCCTCCAAGCAGTAAGTAACCCTCAAGTTACTCTTTCTCCTCTTCTTCGTAGTCTTCATTTTTTTGGCCCTCTACGGCACCCCTAGAAATCGAACCAATATGGTACTGGGATTCTTTTGAAGGAGCGTAAGCAACAGAAGCGCCGAAGTCATCCTCATCCTCATCTTGATTATGCGGCTTAGTTCTGGTCACCTTACTATAGAATGGATGTCAAAATGTTAGAATCGGTACAGAGGAGAATGCCAAAGATGATTCACGGGTTAAGAAACTTGCCGTATGAGGAAAGACTTAATATAATTAAACGTGCGTTTTCTAGAAAGGCGAAGGATGCGAGAAGACTTGATCGAAGTTTATGAATGGATAAAGGGCTTTAATAAGGGGGATATTAATGAGGTTCTGATGGTAAGAGAACCGGGTACGACACGTAGTATTGGGTTTAAAGTGGATAAATTCAGAATAAAAAAGGACAGGCAAAAATTGGTTACTAACAGAGTGGTGAAGAAGTGGAACGGGCTTGGCAGTCTTGCTGTGAGTGCCAATATGATAGTCACATTAAAAAATGTATTAGATAAATTCATGAACAGTGATGTTAGGTGAGGCTAGGTTCACAGGAGCTACCTTGTACTGGCTTACCGGCCTCTTGCAGACTCCTTACGATATGTTGTTATGTTCCTTTATTTCCCCTTCTTCACCCCCCAAGATGAGCGGCATTGTCCTGACGGGGGATGGCTGCTTCTGGAGGATCATTGTTACTTCTTCAGGCCCTCCAACCCACCCCTCTACCTCCTTCCCTCCCCAGATGAGCGGCATTGTCCTGACGGGGGATGGCTGCTTCTGGAGGATCATTGTTACTTCTTCAGGCCCTCCAACCCACCCCTCTACCTCCTTCCCTCCCCAGATGAGCGGCATTGTCCTGACGGGGGATGGCTGCTTCTGGAGGATCATTGTTACCTCTTCAGGCCCTCCAACCCACCCCTCTACCTCCTTCCCTCCCCAGATGAGCAGCATTGTCCTGATGGGGATGGCTGCTACAAGAGGATCATTGTTACTTCTTCGGACCTCCAACCCACCCTCTATTCCCCTTCTTCCTCCCCAGATGAGCGGCATTGTCCTGACGGGGGATGGCTGCTACTGGAGGATCATTATTACTTCTACAGGCCCCCTACCCTACTCCTCTGTTCCACCTTTCTTCCCTTCCCCAGATGAGCGGTAATGTAATGAAGGGGATATCTGGAGTTGGAGGATCATCGCTACTTCTTCAGTACCCCTCTATTCCCCCTTCTTCCCTCCCCCAGCTGACCGGTACTGTCCTGAAGGGAAGTGGGTGAAGGTGGAGGATCACTGTTACTTCTTCGGACCCCCTACCCCCCCCCTCTATTCCCCCTTCTTCCCTCCCCCAGACGACCGGTACTGTCCTGAAGGGAATTGGCTGCAGCTGGAGGATCACTGTTACTCCTTCGGACCCCCTCCCCCCCCCCTCTATTCCCCCTTCTTCCCTCCCCCAGACGACCGGTACTGTCGTGATGGGAAGTGGCTGCAGCTGGAGGATCACTGTTACTTCTTCGGACCCCCTACCCCCCCCCCCTCTATTCCCCCTTCTTCCCTCCCCCAGCTGACCGATTCTGTCCTGTTGGGGATTGGGTGAAGGTGGAGGATCACTGTTACTTCTTCGGACCCCCGACCCCCCCCCCTCTATTCCCCCTTCTTCCCTCCCCCAGATGAGCGGTACTGTCTTGAAGGGGATTGGGTGCAGGTGGAGGATCACTGTTACTTCTTCAGCACGGAGGAGAAGACGTGGACGTCCGCCGAGGCAGACTGCCAGAAGAGACACCAGACCGCCCACCTCGTCTCCCTCCTCACGTGGGCAGAACTGGACGCTGTGTGCGGTACGTTAGTTTGTGTGCGCGTACGATGCTTTTCACACGCTCCAGGATTGTGTTCTTGTAATGTTTATACTTATTTGTTATATAGTTACGTACATCGTGTCCTTGGCGATTAATAATTGCGCTTTTCGCCCTCTCGTTCTTCCCTCTCAGACCGGCAGCTGGCTAGGGGTTGGATCGGCCTTAGTGACAGGAACCAGGTGGACGAGTGGAAGTGGACCGACGGTCGAGCTGTGAAAATCACCAACTGGGAATCAGGTGAGACGGTAACTGATACGCATTTAGTGGGACACACGCGGCAGTAAGTGTGTTTAAAGCCATGGGTACGGAGGCTCAAGTGAATGGCGATGGGGTGAAAGGCACAGACTTTAGCTGTAAGAATGTTCATGTAGATGGAAGGATATGTGTTAGTCATGCCAGTTAACGCACATACCATAGGGTCGGTAAGGCAAAAAGATTGATCAGTATACACAAACTACAGTAGTAATGAAGATTTGGGAAGTAGAAAGAGTGGTGGAGGTTCGGAGTTACTCGTTTAGATCAGGGTAAGGAAATTGTGAGGTGGGCAGAGAGAGAGGTAGCTGATCACAGACATTATACACTGACTTGGCAAATATGACCTGACCCTTTCCTTCCCCGTTCAGTCTATATCATGAGTCAGTTCGCAGGCAAAGCATGGCCGTCTCCTACCTCGGCCTGAATACATAAGTTGGTAAGAATAGACATAAAATATGAAACATTACAGAACATAACCCTCGCCCCCGCCCTCACAGACACTCTTAGCACGAGAGTAACTAAAATCTTGTATGCTACTACAACTATGTAAATAAACACACACACACACACACACACACACACACACACACCAACACACACACACACAAACAATTCTTTGACCCCTCTCCCCCAACACACTCCATTCTCCACTCCTGCTCCCCTCCCACATCCGTTGCTTCATCACTGCCTTCGTCCCAATTCCCACCCTTCTTCAGGTGAGCCAAACGGGGACGGTGAGAGCTGCGTCGAGATGTACGTGAACACCTGCACGTGGAACGACGTGCCTTGCTCCGACCTGAAAACATACGCCTGCAAGATGCCCGCTGCTGACTCGCCTATCGGCACTGTCAGCACCACCACCGGGATACCTGACAGTATGTGTGTGTGTGTGTGTGTGTGTGTGTGTGTGTGTGAACGGGTGCTGCATTTTTTCCCTCTGTAGCACGGTGAAAAATAGTCTTCTCCGCGATATATTCACATGAAATTATTAGAATTACTTGAATATAACGTCGTAGTATTCACTTCAGAGCCCTTTAAAGACACAAGTGAGAAGTATCCCATTGCCATCTCCTTCACGCCAAGGGTCAGGTTACAGTGTCGCCGCCTACCTGCACAGGCTTTGGAGAGACGGCCATTGAGCTCAAATATTTGTTACAACCTTAGCTAACGGGATGAAGTATACTTTCTTCGCCTCCCATTTCTATTTCATATTGACCTATTATACAAAGTCAAGAATGTTTCGTCTTATGGATCGCATTCACCACCTTTTGTTCGCCGTTTCACAGTCCTCAAAGTCCTTAGAACCTATTCCCTCAGCAGATATCCAGAATTCTTGTTAGAAAAATGTTAACGTGTGTCATAGTATCTCATTTGCAGTCTTTGATGTTGTAATACTTGGTTCTTCCTTTTGTCTGATTATCAACGTGCGAGGTTTTCTTTCTCTTCGCTTTGAGTAACGCAATACCCCCCCCACCCCCCCCCCACCCCAGCGTCAGCGTGCGGCTATGACTGGACCGAGAACCCAGAGACTGGCGAGTGTTACCGCGTTGAAGTCCAGGAATTGAGCTTCCTGGACGCCCAGCTCCACTGCAAAGAACTCTACTACTCCGAGGGGCAGTCCCGGCCAGACCTGGCGTCCATATACTCTGTGCAGGAACAGATGTTTGTTTACCGTGAGTTGGGGGACACTTATCTATTAGTATTTCTGTTTATTATTATTATTATTACCATTATTATTATTGTTATTATTATTATTATTATTATTATTATTATTATTATTATTATTATTATTATTATTATTATTATTATTATTATTATTATTATTATTATTATTATTATCATTATTATCATCATCATCATCATCATCATCATCATTATTATCATGATCATGATCATGATCATGATGATTTATTATTATTATTATTATTATTATTATTATTATTATTATTATTATTATTATTATTATTATTATTATTATTATTATTATTATTATTATTATTATTATTATTATTATTATTATTATTATTATTATTATTATTATTATTATTATTATTATTATTATCATTATTATCATCATTATCATTATCATTATCATTTTTTTTAAATTTTTTTTTTTTATTATCAGTATCATTATCATTATTATTAATAAAATTATTTTTATTATCATTATCATTATTATTATTATTATTATTATTGTTGTTATTGTTATTGTTATTGTTATTGTTATTATAATTATAATTATCATTATTATTATTATTATTATTATTATTATTATTATTATTATTATTATTATTATTATTATTATTATTATTATTATCATCACTATCATCATTGTCGTTATTATTATGATTGTATATCCACGAAAGCATGGATTACACATAAAGTCGAAAGCAAACTCAGACCTAATTTAGTCTCTGTATTGGGTTCCTTGATCATTCCCGTGATTTTTTTTCTCTCAAAATCAAATCACTTATAATGAGGCTTTGTAATCTGCGGCTCTAAGGTCATTAAGGTATTGATCGTCAACCTTGATTTTTGTATGTGACTCACCCAATGCAGCGACAAGGAAAAGCTTCATATTGTTTTTCTTACTCTCCTCAGAACTGGTGGCGGGTGAGCACCTCAGCCAGATCGCCGTGTGGATCGGTATGGTGAACAACTATTACTCCAACTACTGGACGGACGGCACACCCATCGCTTACTACAACTTCCACGACGGCGAGCCCAACAACTACTGGAGCGAGGAGTGCGTGGGTGCGTGTGGAGGGGAGTGTGTGTGTGTGTGTGTGTGTGTGTGTGTGTGTGTGTGTGTGTGTGTGTGTCCTGTTCTCCAGTTTTGACATTAATCTGTTATTGTCTTATTTTCGTATTTTATTTTATCTCATTTTATTTTACATCTATGACTGCTCCTGACTTTTGTTCATTCTTTCCTCTTCACGTTTTTATATCTTTTGTTTCCTAAATCTAAATAAATATATGCATTTTATTTACCTATTAAAGTATTTGTTCGTTTATTGCTTACCGTGATCTATATTTGTTTGTTTATTTGTATATATGTTTGTATTTGTATGAACGAATGCTTACAGACATTCACATTCCGGATCTTTAGTTTCCTAGCCACCAATCCTTCTGCAGTACCTAGGGAAGGAGGAGGGTAAGGCTTGAGGAAGGCGCCACTATAAAAACATCAGCGTGCGCCAATAAAAACACAGTCTATCAAATGTTTTTATGAACTATTTTGTTCGCTTGTTTCTTAACTTGACCTATTTTGATTGGTTGTTTATGTTTGTTTATTTGTTTGTTGATTTACTTATGCCTCTGTCCATTTACTCAGTTATTCGTCCATGCCCTAACTCCGCTCTTCATGCATTACCCCCGCACAGAGATGTACTCGTCAAATGGAAAGTGGAATGATTTCTATTGCGGTGGTCGACTCCCCTTTATCTGCGAAAAGAAAGGTAAGCGAGTGAGATTTTTTTTGTATGTGCGTTTGCGTGAGAGTTTGACATCTGAGTTTGAGCTGAGTCTGACCATTCGACCAGAGACATCTCTAATGATTACTTTTTTTTCAGGGAGAAATTATGTCGGTCCTCAGCCTCCACCTCCTCCCACGAGTGAGTGTGCTGAGCTTTTATTGTTACTGTTGTTTGACTGTGAATGATTGCGCCTTGGCCCGCCTTGCAGTGGCGTAGCTACGGGGGGCACGTGACCACTCATGAGAATCTGATGCCCCCTGGACCCTCCACTTGCCATCCCTAATACCCACCACTGATCTGATCTTTGAGTATACTCTAGTTACCTTCTTTGTGGCATCAGAATGCCCCTGAACCCCCCACACTCAGCTGTACCCCCCAAGTGCCCCCAATCCCCACTGAAGACACTTAGCTTCGCCACTGCCGCCCTGCGGGGGACCTTAACGTTTTCGTCGTTGTCCGTCTCTCTCTTTCTCTTTCTATATATTATGTGTCTATATATGACTGTTTGTCTGTCTGTCTGTCTAACTGTCCGTTGTCAAAATATCTTAGAATCTGATTTATATTGCCACCAAATAGAATCTGATTTATATTGCCACCAGATTGTACGAGAACATTTTTAGGTGAGTATCTCAAGCCGATACAATTATCGGGACAGACCACGAAACTAACCGAATGATGGCGCAAGAATAGAAAAAAACAACCCTTTAGGTTCACATCCTCCCCGTCATCAACACGCCTCCCCTTTCCCTAAGCAGCCCGATGCCCCAGCGGGTGGGAGTACTTCGACAACTTCTGTTACTACTTTTCCACCGACACGGCTGACTGGTTCACGGCCGAGACCACATGTACCAGCATGCTGGGCAGCACCCTGGCCTCCCTCACCAACCAGGACGAGAATGACTTTATGTTTGGTGAGTGTGTGTGTGTGTGTGTGTGTGTGTGTGTGTGTAATAATAATAGTAATAATTAACGGTTTAATGATGAAAGTTACACGAAGCCAATTTAAAGTACTACATGGTAAAAACTTAAAAAGTCAGGTTATTATCCTTGTTAGGTATTTAAAAAAAACTAACTACTATCGCCATGGTGCTGTTCTTGTACCGGTCAGTTCGGGCTCTGATGGGGACCAGCTTGTTGTGGTGGCGTACTGCTCGACGGGGCCTCGGGGCTTCGGGAGGGAGCAGGTGTCTGTGGCGTGGGTTGTGAAGTAGCTTGGTGCCGAACCTCTGAAGCTGAAGGGTCAGGAGGTCCGGAATGGATAGAAGGTTCAGTTGGGTGATGGTTTCATTGTAAGTTGTGCAGTTCGACCCCATGATGATTGATTCTTTTTGCCTTCTTCTGTACTTTTTCCAATTTCTTTGTTTGTGTGTTGTTGAGGGATGACGACCAGACTGGAGACGCGTAGCACAGTTTTGGCAGGATGAATGTGGTGCGGACATGTGTCAGGTCGGAGGTAGGGACGCCAAATTTCTTGGGAGTGCGGAGCATGTGCAATCTGCATGAGGTGGCTGAGATCGTAGTGTTGGTGTGCGGGTCCCGGCTGAGCTTGTCGTCGAGGAGGATGCTAAGTAGTTTAGTGGTGTGCACAACTTCCAGGATGTGATCACCGAGCTTGAGTGTTGGGGGGGGGGGAGTATAGGTGTAATGGTCAGGTCGAAGTGCATGACTGTTGTTTTCTTCCTGTTAATGGTGATGGAATTGTCTTGGGCCCAGGCCTGCAGGGTGTTGAGATTGTTTTGAAAGGAAGTGTAGTCTGGTGAAGTGTTGTTAATGGCTGCAGCTATTGTGGAATCGTCAACATATTTTCAGCGTTGATGTATGCCTTGCAAGGCATTGTTGACTAGTATGATGAAGCAGAGTGGCCCCATTCGTGTCCCCTGAGGGACACCACACGTGATACTTTGAATGTTGGATGTCTCACCATTGTACCGAACTGCTTGTTGACGATTGTTAATGAAATCTGACAACCAGGAAACTAACCATTCTTTGATACCCAGATTAAGTGCTTTAGTGATGATGGTGGTGTGGTTAACTAAATCAAATGCCTTGGTAAAATCTATGAAGTGTGTGTGTGTGAGAGAGAGAGAGAGAGAGAGAGAGAGAGAGAGAGAGAGAGAGAGAGAGAGAGAGAGAGAGAGAGAGAGAGAGAGAGAGTTTTCGATTCAATAATCTAAATTGATTGTTAAAATTTATCTCCTGTTTTTTTTTTTTTTACCCAGCATACTTCCTGCATCGCTACTACTTCATCACTTTATTATTTTCTCTCATATGCTCCTTCCTTGCCCCTCTCCTCACCACTTGCCATTTATTCCTTTGTTTCCCCTTGCCTATTGAGTTCCTTGCACTCTTTCTTTCCTCTTCTTAATCAGCCATCATCTTTCTGAGGTCTCTTTCTCATATCAATTTCCTTCTTGTTGTCCATTTCCTTTTCCCTTCCTTGTCTCTACCTTCTCCTCACATCCATGGCCTCTGACTCCTTCTCTCTCCCATTCTCATAGTTATTTTTCCTCCTATCCTATTTATCATCACTTATCCCATTCTTTACTCCCTGTTAGTTTCTTACCGTTTTTGTTTCTTTCCTATCCTTCATTAAATCTCTACTGTCTTTCAGAACTCATCCATCCTTTCAGTCACCTCTTGTACGTATCACTGAGATTTTCTTTCTTCTATGTGCTACTTTTCAAACTATGTCACCTCTTGCCTTTTTGTTGCTTTTTTACTGTGTCATCAACTACTGCCAACCCTCTTCCATTGCTTGCCTGATTTTCTTATCTTTTCTTTTCCTCTTTACTTATCTTTCTTACCCCCTCACATCACATCTCTCTATCTGTCCTCTTCTCCTGAATGTCTTCCCCTCATTCTGCTCTCCTTTTCCTAGCTTTTTCTTCTTGTCCTCCTTACCTTCCTTTCTCTCTCTTTGTTTTCTTTCTCCATTCTCTCTACATTGTCTTAATCTTCCCTCCTTTCCTCCTCCCTACTCTCCTTCTCCTCTTCTAACCTCCCCCCTCATCTTCCTCTATCATCCCTCCCTCCCATTCTCTTCTCTGAATTCCTCAAACCCGTTAATTAATCCTTTCTCCCATCCTTTCTCTTCTCCACAAACCACCATTGATGCATGGCTCTAGTCCTCTCCATCCCTTCCTTACGTCCCCATCATCATTTCCAGCGTTCCCTCTTCCATACCTCAGTTCTTCCATCCCTGTCTTCCTGTCTTCCTCCATCTATCCTCCACCACCTCCCAGTGATGCATGGCCGCCGTCCTTTACTCGTCCGCAGGGAGGTTATCAGCCATGGAGGCAAACGGCTGGATTGGCCTTCGAGATGACGACAATGGCGAAAACTGGCACTGGGTTGACGGCTCCACGTTTTACTGGGACAACTGGGGTGAAGGGGAGCCCAACAACGCCGGTGATGGGGAGCACTGTGGGGAGGTGAGTCCTTGGGTAGCTTAGGCACAACACAAATAATTGCATAGACACATATTTCCTCCTTCTTATTTGTTAATCTCTCTTGGCGTCTCTTTTCTTATCGAGCCGTTGGTCTGTCCCTTCTGTCGTTATTCACAACTTTTTCCATAGCTAAGGCCCAAGGCCATCTAGATGGCCTTGTAAGGCCACACCTTCCTGCACATGTATAAAAAAAAGTCGATGATATGTTACTGATAATCCTTTCTATCGCTGTAAACAATCAATGGTCTAAGATTATTCTACATGTTCTTCTCTCTGATTGGCGAACGTTGTCTACATTATTTCATTCTCACGCTTATTGGATATTTATTTATTTCCTGTGCATGCATCGTCACCTTAAGAATTACATCACTTCATTCTTCTCAGATTAAAACACATGACAGTTGGAACGGTTGGTACACTGGCATGTGGAACGACGCTGAGTGCGGAAACCTTAACCACTACGTGTGCAAGACGAGCGTCGGTAAGTTGGGCTCCTCAGCTTGTTCTTGTCCTTTTTTGTGCCGTAATGGAAGCAGCCGAAGGGCAACAAGAACAGGAAACCAAAAACCCCGCTAAGCACTATTCCAGCAAAAAGAGTACAGTACAGTATGATGCTGCTGATGTGACGATGTGATTGTGTTGTGAAGGTGGTGGTGTGGCGGTGACATTCTCAACGGGGTGATGTGGCACTGTGAACATTTGATAGGTGGCGGGGTGGGGGGAAGGGGATTGTAGTGATGAAGGGGTAACTATTTTATAAAGATTGTGACCGTGCAAAAATATAAATGGTGGTGGTGGTGGTGGTGTAGGACTATAGGTATGGCTCTTATAAAAACTGTGTACATTTGATAGGTGGCGGGGTGGGAGGAAGGGGATTGTAGTGATGAAGGGGTAACTATTTTATAAAGATTGTGACCGTGCAGAAATAGAAATGGCGGTGGTGGTGGTGGTGGTGGTGGTGTAGGACTATAGGTATGGCTCTTATAAAAACGGTGATGTGGTACTATGGAGATAATGATGATAATAGTGAGGGTGGATGCATGTCTATTTCTATAAAGATGTGGTACTGTAGAGATGATGATGATGATGATGATGACAGTGAGGTTGTATATATAACGTTTCTTTAGTATGAAGGGATGGGGAATGGTACTGTATAGATGATGATGATGATGATGATAGTGAGGTTGTATATATAACGTTTCTTTAGTATGAAGGGATGGGGAATGATACTGTATAGATGATGATGATGATGATGATGATGATGATAATAATAGTGAGGGTATATGTATGAGTTTCTTTAGAGATGAGGTATGGCACTGTAGAGATGATGATGATGATGATGATGATGATGATGATGACAGTGAGGTTGTATATATAACGTTTCTTTAGTATGAAGGGATGGGGAATGGTACTGTATAGATGATGATGATGATGATGATGATAATAGTGAGGGTATACGTATGAGTTTCTTTAGAGATGAGGTATGGCACTGTAGAGATGATGATGATGATGATGATGGTGGTGTAGGTACGAGTATTTCTTTAGAGATGGGGTGTGATACTGTACAGATGATGAGCGATGACGGTAACTGTATAACTGTTTATGTAAGAGAGATGTGGCAGTGTCGAGATGATGACGGGGGGGTCATCAAAAATAAAATGTAGAGAAAAATATTATTAATGTACTACTGACTTCACTTGTAGGTATACGAGTATCTACGAATACGACAAATACAAGCCTTACACACACAAAAAAAAAACGATATAATGTGCCATATCTTTCAATGTATTTTGCCTCCAAGACAATATACTACCCGGCTTTACAAACATATCTACGAGTATGCATTCATCAATAACAAATATCAGAGGAAATAATGAACCTCAGTACCTCCAAGATTCAAATATCAGCTGTCCTTCATCACGGCAGATCAGCTGGATCACAGAATGACACGCTGCTTAACCTTCCCCAGTGACATGCCCGGACTCCTGGGTGTACAAGGACGGCAAGTGTTACTACGTGAGCGACTCGGAGGCAACCAATAGCGAGGGTCAGATCAAGTGCGAGCTGGTGAACACGCGCGCCAACCTGGTCAACATACACTCAGCGGAGGAAAACCAGTTCTTCATGGGTAGGTTGTGGACGGTCACGAGGAGTTGGCTGCCTCTGATGGTGGTTACTTCTCTCTCGGTGTGTTTTGTATTTGATGTATTTTTTTTTACAGCAAAGGAGACGGCTCAAGGGCAACATAAAGAGTGCAGAGAAAAAAAAAATGCTGCTCACCGCTCCCATTCTACGTGTGTGTGTGTGTGTGTGTGTGTGTGTGTGTGTGTGTGTGTGTATTCTGTTGTCTTCTTGTATGTCGACTGTTTCTTTCTTCTCCTCTTTCCTTCTTCCTCTTCTTCCCCTTTATGTATTTTTGTCGTTGTTGTTGTTGTTGTCGTTGTTGTTGTTGTTGTTGTTGTTGTTGTATCGTGTTATGTTTTTGTTCCGATGTTTATTGTTTTCACTTGTCTTTCTACATGTATTTTTTCCCACTGTTCATTCATATTCCCGCTGTTTGTTTGTTTGTTTGTTTGTTTGGTCCTCTTTCCTCCTTCCTCTCCTCCGCTCTTCCTCCTTCCTCTGCCTCGTGTTATGTTTGTGTTTCGATGTTTTTTTTTATTTTTAATTTGACTTATCTTTCTACATGTATTATTTCTTCTACTGTTTATTCACATGTCCACGTTTTTTTCTCCCTTTCCCTCTTCTACTTCCTCCTTTCCTTCTCTATTTCCCTCTGCTCCTTACAATTTTCTCCTTCCTTCCTTCCTTCCATTAATTCACCCTTCCTTCCGTCATTCATTCATTCATTTATTTATTCCCTTCTTTCTTTTTTTCTTTTTTTCCTTCCTTCCTGTCTTTTTTCCTTCCTTCCTTCCTTCGTTCATTCATTCATTAGTCCCTCTTTGTTCCTTCCCTGTGTTCGGCCTTTCTCACAGTGTCAATGTACGGAAAACGAACTCACATGCATCAGCCCTCCATGAGCCGCCACAGACTCCAAGGACAACTCACGGACAACTCAAACTTTCCATTCCCTTACAGAGCAGCTAAAACATGGCAGTTCCTCTTGCTGGATTGGGCTGCACTACAACGGGAGCACGTGGGTGTGGAACGACGACAACCAGACCGAGTATGTAAACTGGAACCCCAGTGAGCCCAACAATATTGAGACGGAGACGTGCGCGGAGATGATCGACTACCCCGGCGATGAATCCCTTGGGAGGTGGAACAACCTGGCCTGCTCGGAGAGTCGGGCCTACGGCTGCGAGGTGTACCCGAGTAAGTGTTTGGCCTCAACGTCGTCTGAAAGAATTACTTGAATCGTCTGAAAGAGTTACTTGTTTACTTATTCGCTTTCTTGAGTTTATTGGACTGGAGTGTTTTTGCTTATTTGTGATCCACTGGTCATTCTTTCTGTTTCGTTTATTGATTCTTTTTTATAGTTTATTTTCCCTTTGAGTGTTTAACCTCTTAAGGGGAAAGTCCGCCGTGGATTAAAATTGCATATATGGTCATGAATAATTTATATGTTATATATATTTGTACCTTTGTTATCATATGAAAATTTCAAGCTGATCAGATGAAATGAAAAATTAAGAAAATTATTTTTCGTTATTTAAATGAAAATTTTGAATGATTTTTTCTCAGCCATGTTGTTACTGATTTTCTTGTGACATGCACATCTGATAATTCATTGTTATTCTTACAATTTGTCAAGATGTTTTTTTGAAAACTATTTTTGTTAATCTGTAAAAATTTCTTTTTTATTTTTTAAAATTGTTTTTGGATAATTTTCCCATATATTGAAACTATGCCGTATTTAAGAAAAAAAAAACATCTTGTAGAATATTAGCACGATATATGATCTTGTATGAATTAAAGTTTCATGAAAATCGTGCAGAAAATAAAAGCAAAAAATATTTTTATGTTCATTTTGTACTAGTTTTGAGAAAAACGCGATTAAAGTTTTGCTAAAGTTCTTCGGCCCAGTGTAGGCACTATACTGTCAATGCTACTTTCATATGAATTTTATGGAATCAGTAATCACATCTGTGAGTGCATAAAAGGATCAGGCACCTTGTCTCTCCTTATAAAGGTGTTAATCGCTCAAAGGTGAAGGTGTCAGGGCGCGCCACGCCCCTCATTGTTGCAAGGTTCGATCAGTACTCTCCAGGTGCATAGCTATCGGTTGGAATTCCTGTGTCTGTCTTCCTCTTCTTCTGTATTGTCGTCTCCGGTGTAATTCTTCTTTTTTCTCTCATTTCTAATCTTTTTTCTATGTATTCATTTGTTCCGAACATTTTTATGAGCAGGTTGCACTTTTCATATCCATATTTTTTTATATTACGTGCCAGCCTAAAGCGCCGGTAGGCTTTCTTGAGGGGCCTAGATGGTATTCGGTCCCAGCCCGTCAAGGCGCAGGCAAGTGTTTTATAGTGGCGCCATCTTTTCTTGGATCATGCTCCCCCGGAGCTCGTTCTTGGTTCACTTGGACTGTTTCTTCTAGAGTCCGGGTTGATGGGTGGTCTTCAGGACAGCAAGTGGGTAGTTTCAAGCCACTCGGCGGTGACTGAAAAATCCCAGGTTGTAGCGGCGGATTCGAACCCGCGTCGTCCATCACGCAATGAATGCGGGTCCCGCACGCTAACCACTCAGCCACCGCCTTCCCGAATTGTGTTGCAAAACTGTTGCATGGGTTACAGAATTCACCCTGAAGATTGTTGCATGTTTGATTTTTCAACATTTATTTCACACTTTGGCATGCCAGCTAATGCGCCGCAGTCAGTAGCCACTTAAATCTCCTCGCTATTGGCATTTAAATTTATGTCTGACTGAAAAAAGATCTACCACTCGAAAGCCAAAGGATAGGATGTTGCCATAGACCATATAACTCAATTTCGTATTTTTTGAAAATTATTTTTATATTTTCAAGGAGGACTCTTCCCTTAAGTTGCCTTTCCTTATTACGTTTATTCAGTCCCGTCTGTTACATTTGTCTCCTGTGGTCGTGATGCTAATTTTCTTTTATTCTTATACTATGAACACTTTGAAGAGTTCACTAAATGACATTTTTGTATCATTACCGAATCATAGTGGGTCTTAGTGTTCTCAGGTGTTTGCAGACTCTTGATTCACTTGACCCAGAGTGCGTCTCGTTGGTATCTTCCAGGTGCTAAGGGGTATGAATCGCCTTGAGCTCAACTTATTATAACTAAGATCTTTTAGTCCAAGAGTTTAAGCTTTCCAGTTGTTTTCATGTCTGATTCTTTACTTGGGGCTGTTTCTTTACTTGGGTCTGTTTCTTTACTTGGGTCTGTTTCTTTACTTGGGTCTGTTTCTTTACTTGGGTCTGTTTCTTTACTTGGGTCTGTTTCTTTACTTGGGTCTGTTTCTTTACTTGGGTCTGTTTCTTTACTTGGGTCTGTTTCTTTACTTGGGTCTGTTTCTTTACTTGGGTGTGTTTCTTTACTTGGGGCTGTTTCTTTACTTGGGTCTGTTTCTTTACTTGGGTCTGTTTCTTTACTTGGGGCTGTTTCTTTACTTGGGGCTGTTTCTTTACTTGGGTCTGTTTCTTTACTTGGGGCTGTTTCTTTACTTGGGTGTGTTTCTTTACTTGGGGCTGTTTCTTTACTTGGGTGTGTTTCTTTACTTGGGTCTGTTTCTTTACTTGGGTCTGTTTCTTTACTTGGGGCTGTTTCTTTACTTGGGTCTGTTTCTTTACTTGGGTGTGTTTCTTTACTTGGGTCTGTTTCTTTACTTGGGTCTGTTTCTTTACTTGGGTCTGTTTCTTTACTTGGGTGTGTTTCTTTACTTGGGTGTGTTTCTTTACTTGGGGCTGTTTCTTTACTTGGGTGTGTTTCTTTACTTGGGTCTGTTTCTTTACTTGGGTCTGTTTCTTTACTTGGGTGTGTTTCTTTACTTGGGGCTGTTTCTTTACTTGGGTGTGTTTCTTTACTTGGGTGTGTTTCTTTACTTGGGGCTGTTTCTTTACTTGGGGCTGTTTCTTTACTTGGGTGTGTTTCTTTACTTGGGTGTGTTTCTTTACTTGGGGCTGTTTCTTTACTTGGGGCTGTTTCTTTACTTGGGGCTGTTTCTTTACTTGGGGCTGTTTCTTTACTTGGGTGTGTTTCTTTACTTGGGTGTGTTTCTTTACTTGGGGCTGTTTCTTTACTTGGGTGTGTTTCTTTACTTGGGTGTGTTTCTTTACTTGGGTGTGTTTCTTTACTTGGGGCTGTTTCTTTACTTGGGGCTGTTTCTTTACTTGGGTGTGTTTCTTTACTTGGGTGTGTTTCTTTACTTGGGTCTGTTTCTTTACTTGGGGCTGTTTCTTTACTTGGGGCTGTTTCTTTACTTGGGTGTGTTTCTTTACTTGGGGCTGTTTCTTTACTTGGGGCTGTTTTTTTACTTGGGGCTGTTTCTTTACTTGGGTGTGTTTCTTTACTTGGGGCTGTTTCTTTACTTGGGGCTGTTTTTTTACTTGGGGCTGTTTCTTTACTTGGGTGTGTTTCTTTACTTGGGGCTGTTTCTTTACTTGGGGCTGTTTCTTTACTTGGGGCTGTTTCTTTACTTGGGTGTGTTTCTTTACTTGGGTGTGTTTCTTTACTTGGGGCTGTTTCTTTACTTGGGGCTGTTTTTTTACTTGGGGCTGTTTCTTTACTTGGGTGTGTTTCTTTACTTGGGTGTGTTTCTTTACTTGGGTGTGTTTCTTTACTTCGTGCTGTTCCTTTACTTGGGGCTGTTTCTTTACTTGGGTGTGTTTCTTTACTTGGGTGTGTTTCTTTACTTGGGTGTGTTTCTTTACTTGGGGCTGTTTCTTTACTTGGGGCTGTTTTTTTACTTGGGGCTGTTTCTTTACTTGGGTGTGTTTCTTTACTTGGGGCTGTTTCTTTACTTCGTGCTGTTCCTTTACTTGGGGCTGTTTCTTTACTTGGGTGTGTTTCTTTACTTGGGGCTGTTTCTTTACTTCGTGCTGTTCCTTTACTTGGGGCTGTTTTTCTCGGGCGTTTTGAAGTCTTAGGTCGGTACTCTCAGCCTCTCGGGAATTTTTCTTCACATTCACGGTAAAGAAGCTTTGTCATACTACCACCAGGGTTGTAACACTACACTTGAATATGCCCACAACTCCTACCAAAGCCTTGTCAAATGTCTGGGCTTGGGCACCGAAATGTTGAGAAATATGGCGCTTAGTGTCGCTCAGGTAAGGGTCGCATTTCATTCGAGGCTTTCTAGAACTTTGCAGCCGGAGGTCGTCTCAGGTGTGCAGGTGTTGGATCTATATCACAGTTCCAGCTCACCTGACCTTCACGGGAAGCCCATAACAATAAATAGAGTGTACCTCCCTCCCTCCCCGCACTTGCCCCCCACACACACACACACACACACACACACACACACACACACACACACACACACACACACACACACACACACACACACACACACACACACACACACACACACACATCACCCTTCCCCTCTTCCCCCATTACTCATCACAAGAAACTCATTGTATTGTATTCTGTGTATTTTCAGCCTTATGGCTGCCTAGAAATGAATAGACCATTTATTATTATTATTATTATTATTATTATTATTATTATTATTATTATTATTATTATTATTATTATTATTATTATTATTATTATTATTATTATTATTATTATTATTATTATTATTATTATTATTATTGTGTGTGTGTGTATTATTATTATTGTGTGTGTACACACACACACACACACACACACACACACACACACACACACACACACACACACACACACACACATACACACTAGGACTCTAAACTTCCATCCTATAATTTCGTGTGAAGGAAAGTTATCGTCACTCCTTCACCCTCTTCTTTTCTTTCACAAATCTCTAGCCTTACTTTTCTCCTCACTTTTTCTTTATCACTTTCCTCCTTAACTGGCCTTCCCCTTCTTCCCTTTCCTCCCTTCCCTGCTCAGTCTTCTTCCTCTCTTCCCTTTTTCAGTCAGCAACACATGTACAGTTCGTCTGGCCCCGTCTAGGACCTCTCAGCCTTAACTGCAACCCCATGGCCGTTTTGAGTCTTACATTTACTAATGACAAATCTGCGTCACATCCACAGCTCATGAAGTCGGCTGTGAGGAGGGGTGGTATTCCTTTGGGGACTACTGCTATTGGCATTCTTACCAAGATTACTACAACAGCCTCGAGCTGACCTACGACCAGGCCCAGCAGTACTGTCAGTCCTTGGGAGCCAATATTGCCTCCATCCACTCGGCCGAAGAAAACGATTTCCTCTCCAGCTATGCCTACGGTGAGGAATCCGGCGCTACAGCCACCTGTGCTCGGATACGTTGGGAGATGATAATGATTTTTGAGCCTTGTCATACTTGGCTGTGAGATAATGAGACTGTGAAAGAGTACAGGAAATAAGTTGGATAACTCAGAAAATGAGATGACCAGATTACATGAACGGAATTGATGCAAGTGGCTAGGTCAAGAGAGAAACTTCCATTCGGTCAGAAGACAACAGGGAGAGGATTAGGATAGATTGAGTATCAAATCAGATTTGATTTCCATACAGACAACACAACCCCAAAACAACAGTGAGAAAGCATGTACGGCAAATTAAATGTTAAAACAAACAGTGTCCTTCGCTTCCTAATCACACTGCTCATATTAATGACTCTCGCTGTTGTTTTTTGCTGATATTCGTGGTATTTGACGCATGCTGTCCCTTTGTCCTCCAGCCTCATACTACTACTCGTTCATCGGCCTCTCGGACACCGGGCACACAGATGTGTTCACGTGGGACGACGGCACAGAGGTCGTCTTCACGAGCATGGTCGGTTTCTCCTACGCGGGTAAGAAGTCATAAGAAGTGTTTGTTAGTGGTTAGCATCTCTACTTAATCTTAACCGAGTGAAGGATGAATATTCAGTAAATCTTAGGATTCGTATTTATGTTAATCAACTCTTCACCTTCACCAGAAAAGCAACACTGCGTCTCCTTTGATTATTATGGTACGGATTGGAAGTTCATAAACTGTGACGATGCCTCAGACTTCTTCTGCAAGAAACCACAGGAGGCAACACCAATCAACCCCGACACGAATGGCTGTGACAAGGTGCGGCGGGGTGGGGGGGGGGGGGGATTGGGGGGGGGAGGTGATGAGGAAAGGGAGAGGAGGGTTGGAGTAACATGGGGAGCACGGGGAGGAAGACAGAAAAGGAGGAAGGAGAGGCAAGGAGTAAAAAGAGAGAGAAGATTGGAGAGTGGGAGTGGAATGAAGAGAGATAAAAAAGAAGAAAAGAGAAGTGGGGGAGAGTAACGAGAAGACAGACAAGGAGGAAGGAAAAGTGAAAAGACAGAGAGGAGAGGTGATGTGATGTTTGGAGGAGGGAAGAAAAGAAGAGAGGGAGGAGAGATACAGAGGGAAAGGAAGGAGAAGGCAAAGCAAGAAAGGGAGGGGAGGGAAGGAAAGAAGGGGAAGGTTAAGGATGAAAAGGATAAAGAAAACGCGAGGAGAGAAGTAAGGCTGGAGAGGTATGGAAGGAGAGAAAAGAAAAGGAGCGAAGAGAAATTCCCTTCACTCAAAATAATAGAAGGCAAGTTGAGAGTCTTATATTCTGTATCTCGCTTGTGTGTGTGTGTGTGTGTGTGTGTGTATGGGGACCTCCTTGGTGTGTCTTGCCTGTTTCTTGTGGTCCTGTGTGTGTAGGATGCATGTAGAGAATCCTTAACGTATCCCATCCTCTTATCCCTCTGGTGTGTGTGTGTGTGTGTGTCTGTGTATGGGGACTTCCTTGGTGTGTCTTGCCTGTGTCTTGTGGTCCTGTGTGTGTAGGATGCATGTAGAGAATCCTTAACATATCCCATCCTCTTATCCCTCTGGTGTGTGTGCGCGCAGGGTGACGCCTACCACGAGACGTCCTGCTACAGCTTCCCCGGCACCTCCGACACGTGGGACAACGCCAAGAGTGACTGCGAGAGCCGCGGCCAACACCTCGTCGTGCTGGCCAATCAGTGAGTGGTCCGGCGCCGCGTGAGCTGTGTTGCGACTGTCCCTTCCTCTCCCCTTCTTCTTCCCTTCCCTCCCTTTCCCTACCTTTACTCTTCTTTTCCCTTCCTTTCCCATCCCTTCCTCTCCCCTTCTTCTTCCCTTCCTTCCCTTCCTCCCTTTCCCTACCTTCTCTTCTTTTCCCTTCCTTTCCCATCCTTCCTCTCCCCTTCTTCTTCCCTTCCTTCCCTTCCCTCCCTTTCCCTACCTTTACTCTTCTTTTCCCTTCCTTTCCCATCCCTTCCTCTCCCCTTCTTCTTCCCTTCCTTCCCTTCCCTCCCTTTCCCTACCTTTACTCTTCTTTTCCCTTCCTTTCCCATCCCTTCCTCTCCCCTTCTTCTTCCCTTCCTTCCCTTCCCTCCCTTTCCCTACCTTTACTCTTCTTTTCCCTTCCTCTCCCATCCCTTCCTCTCCCATCCCTTCCTCTCCCCTTCTTCTTCCCTTCCTTCCCTTCCCTCCCTTTCCCTACCTTTACTCTTCTTTTCCCTTCCTTTCCCATCCCTTCCTCTCCCATCCCTTCCTCTCCCATCCCTTCCTCTCCCCTTCTTCTTCCCTTCCTTCCCTTCCCTCCCTTCCTCTTCTTTTCCTTCCTTTCCCATCCCTTCCTCTCCCATCCCTTCCTCTCCCCTTCTTCTTCCCTTCCTTCCCTTCCCTCCCTTTCCCTACCTTTACTCTTCTTTTCCCTTCCTTTCCCATCCCTTCCTCTCCCATCCCTTCCTCTCCCCTTCTTCTTCCTTTCCTTCCTTCCTCCTTTCCTTCCTTTCCTCTTCTTTTTCCCTTCCTCTCCCATCCCTTTCCCTCCCCTCTCTTCCCTTCCCATTCTTTTTCCTTCCTCTCCCTTCCCTTCCTTTCCCATCCCTTCCTCTCCCATCCCTTCCTCTCCCCTTCTTCTTCCTTTCCTTCCCTTCCCTCCCTTTCCTTACCTTTACTCTTCTTTTCCCTTCCTCTCCCATCCCTTCTTCTCCCCTTCTTCTTCCTTTCCTTCCCTTCCCTCCCTTTCCCTTCCTTTCCTCTTCTTTTCCCTTCCTCTCCCATCCCTTCCACTCCCATCCCTTCCTCTCCCCTTCTTCTTCCTTTCCTTCCCTTCCCTCCCTTTCCCTTCCTTTCCTCTTCTTTTTCCCTTCCTCTCCCATCCCTTTCCCTCCCCTCTCTTCCCTTCCCATTCTTTTCCCTTCCTCTCCCATCCCTTCCTCTCCCCTTCTTCTTCCTTTCCTTCCCTTCCCTCCTTTCCTTCCTTTCCTCTTCTTTCCTTCCTCTCCCATCCTTCCACTCCCATCCCTTCCTCTCCCTTCTTCGTCCTTTCCTTCCCTTCCCTCCCTTTCCCTTCCTTTCCTCTTCTTTTTCCCTTCCTCTCCCATCCCTTTCCCTCCCCTCTCTTCCCTTCCCCTTCTTTTTCCTTCCTCTCCCTTCCCTTCCTTTCCCCTTCTTTTCCCTTCCCCCCTCATCCCTTCCTTTCCCCTTCTTTTTCCTTCCCCTCCCTTCCCTTCTCTTTCCCTTCTTTTCCCTTCCCTTCCCTTCCCTCGCTTTCCCCTTCTTCCCTTCCTTCCCTTTCCTCCCTTTCCCTTCCTTTCCCCTTCTTTTTCCCTTCCCCTCCCCTCTCTTTCCTTCCTCTCCCATTCCTTTCCCTCCCTTCCCTTCCCTTCCCTTCCCCTTCTTTTTCCTTCCTCTCCCTTCCCTTCCTTTCCCCTTCCTTTTTTTCCTCTTCACGGGTTCGAGACAGTCTTCTCGTCCCTTCCTTCCTAGCCCCTTTTCTGCTTGTTATCCTTCCCAGCTTCCCTTCTTAACTTTACCTAATCTCCCTTCTCGCCATCTCTCCCTTCTTACCATTTGCCTTTCCTCTCAGCCATCCTGCCCTCCTCCCCTTCCTACCCTTCTTCCTTCTGGAGACAGTCTTCTCGTCCCTTTCTTCCTTCCCCCTTTTCTATTAGTTTCTTTTCTATCTTCTCACCTTTACCTAATCTTTCCCATCTTTCCCTTCTCACCATTTGCCTTTCCTCTCCTCCCCTTCCTACCCTTCTTTCCTTCCGTTCACAGGTACGAGACAGCCTACTTCTCGGCTCTCGTCGGGGAGCTCGGTCACAGAGTTTGGCTGGGGATGACCGCGGGCATAGCGGCGGACGGCAGTGTTACCTACACCTGGATCACGGGGGAAGACGTTGGTTACACCTTCTGGGACAGATACGAGCCAGGTGAGGCGGGAAGGCGCAGGTGTGGGAGTGGGTGAGGGAGCGAGGGACAGTGTGTAGTGAGATGAATGTGTGGATGGGCGTGAGTGAATGACTCAGCGAGGGAGGGAGGGACGGAGGGAGGGAGATGGTGAGACGCACAGTTGGATGAGAAAGAGAGGAGGAAAGTGAGGGAATGAGTGCGAATGGGAGTGAGTATGGGAGGAAGAGGGAATGAGTAAGTAAGATGAAAAGGAATGAAGAGAGGGAGTGAGAGTCAATGAATGGTAAAGAGAGGAAGGTCCCGTTCACACTGTGCCGAATCTGGGCCACGACAACCCAGCGACTTTTAGGCCCTCTTCAAACTGTGCCGACTCAGCATTCGCCGATCGTTTCCAGACTTCTTTCCTACCACGTGCGAAACTTTCTCATCATAATTTCACTACCAAGACTTCTTGTACCCTGAGTCGCTGCGTTGTCTTGGCCCAGAGTTGGCACAGTGTGGACGGGGCCTGAGGGAATGAGTTTGTGTGGGAGTGAGCAAGAGAGGAAGAGGGAATGAGTAAGTGAAAGAGAAAGGGAGGAAGTCAATGAGACATAGATGCAAATGAACGAGGGAAGAGAGGAAGGGAGGAAGTCATTGAGATAAAGATGCAAGTGAGTGAGTAAGGAAGAGAGGAAGGAAGTAAGGGAATGAATGCGAGTGGGAGTGAGTGGGTAAGGGAGGACATAAGAAGTGAGTTGGTTAGCTCGTTATTAAAGCTTTGTTATAGTGTTGAGAGAGAGAGAGAGAGAGAGAGAGAGAGAGAGAGAGAGAGAGAGAGAGAGAGAGAGAGAGAGAGAGAGAGATTTTTACATAGAAAATCAGACCACACAGACCCCATGGTCCAGACTTGGTGGTCTGTCCTTAAACCTAAGTGATTTTACATTAATCAGAAGACTCCAAAACGTTGCATTTCTACTCTAGTTGATATTAAGTTGAAGGAAGTGACGGTCGAGCTTATTTTTGAAGGAGTCAATCGTGTTACACTGGACCACTGACGATGGAAGCTTATTCCATTCTCGCACTACAACGTTGGTGAAGAAAAATTTGGTGCAGTCTGAATTTGTCTACATCTGAGTTTTACGCCATTGTTCCTCGTGCGCAAAGTGTCATCGATCATAAACAATGTTGATCTGTCTACATTCGTGAAACCATTAAGTATTTTAAAACATTCGATCAGTTTTCCTCGGAGGCGACGTTTCTCAAGAGAGAACATGTTAAGGGTAGAAAGCCTTTCTTCGTAGGATTTGTTGCGCAAGGAAGGGATCATTTTCGTTGCCCGACGCTGAACACCTTCTAATTTAGCAATATCCTTTGCATGGTGGGAGACCAAAACTGTACCGCATATTCCAAGTGGGGTCTGACTAAACTGTTGTAGAGGGAGTATTACATCTTTATTCTTGAATACAAAGTTTCTTTTAATGAAGCCCAACATTCTGTTCGCTTTATTTGCTGCATCGATGCATTGCTGTGAGAATTTGAGGTTTGACGCGATTTTGACCCCAAGTCTTTGACGCATTGAACGCTTTGAGTTTAACGCCGCGCATTTCGTATTCGAACTTCTTATTCCTCGTTCCAACTTGAAGGACCTGGCACTTGTCTACGTTAAAGGGCATCTCCCATCTATCCGACCAAGCTGAAATTTTGTGCAAATCCTCTTGGAGGCTTTGCCTGTCTTCGTCAGTGAGAACCGAGTTGCCAATCTTTGTGTCGTCTGCAAATTTACTAATGCGGTTATTGAGACCAACATCCACGTCGTTGATGTAAATAATGAAGAGCACTGGGCCAAGGACCGAGCCCTGAGGGACGCCACTAGTGACAGGCGCCCACTCTGAGTTAAATCCGTCAATCACTACTCTTTGTTGTCTGTTGCTCAACCAATTCGCGATCCATTGGTTTACTTGACCGTCAATACCTATTTGCTTTAATTTGTAAAGTAATTTATGATGCGGGACTTTATCAAACGCTTTCTGGAAATCAAGATAGACTACGTCCAGTGATTTGGTTACGTCATAAACAGTGAAGAGGTCGTTATAACAGGTTAATAGGTTTGATAGGCAGGATCTTTTGTTTCGGAAGCCATGTTGTGAGTCCCCAATCAATGAGTGGCTTTCAAGGTAATTCACAATTTTGTCTCTAATTATGCCCTCAAGTAGCTTACCTACAACCGAAGTTAGACTAATGGGCCTGTAATTACCTGGTACTTTTTGTCTCCTTTCTTGAAAATCGGTGTCACGTTAGCCTTTTTCCAATCTGAAGGGACGATGCCTTGTCGCAAGGACATATTGAATACGGTTGTGAGGGAGGAAAGTATTTCGCTCTTTGTTTCTTTCAGCAGAGTTGGATATACTTTGTCAGGTCCAGGACTTTTATTTGTTTTAAGTGAATGGAGAGCTTTAAGGACTTCATCGGTTGTTATTTCAAAATTAGGCAATGCATGCTCGAGATTTACAATAGTACTGGTGTTGGTGGTAGCGAGAGGAAGACTGTTAGTATTAAACACCGAGGAAAAGTAATTGTTTAAGAGGTTTGCAATGTGTTGGCTGTCAGTCACTAGTGCACCGTCGCTGTTTGTTAAAGGTCCAATACCACTTTTGATCGCCTTTCTGTTGTTTATGTAACTGAAGAAAGATTTCGGATTATTTTTACAGTTGGCTGCAATATTTTCTTCGTATCTACGCTTTGCCTGACCTACTAGTCATTTTACTCGTCGCCTGGCATCATTATAAAGTCTAATGTTTTCGGGCGTGCTTTGTTCTTTCTTTAACCTGTAAAACAATTTTCTCTCATTGACTGATTGTTTAATTTCGCTATTAAACCACGGTGGGCTTTTATTAGTGTTAATTCGCTTCTCGCACAAGGGGACGAATGTGTTCTGCTGAGTGAGTAATTGATTTTTAAGGCTTAGCCAGGCTTCCTCTACGTTGCCGTCATCTGATAGTTGTATTTCTGTTAGTTTTTGTCGGATTTCTACGAAGTTAGCTCTTTTGAAATTGGGCACCTTTACTTTATTTTCAGTCACTGATGATTGAGCTTTAATGTCGACGCGCACTAATTTATGATCGCAAGAACCGAGGTGTTCTCCTACCGTGACACTACTGATTAGGTTATCTTGGGTCGTTATAACAAGGTCGAGCATATTATTTTGTCGAGTTGGCTCAGAAACCATTTGGCTTAGATAATTTTCTTCTAGAAATTCGATCATTCTATGTGACTCGCCTTCTGTACCTGACAGTGTCGCCCAGTCGATATGGGGGAGGTTAAAGTCTCCTAAGATCAGTGAGTCGCTGTTATTAAGTGACTGCCTTAAGACGCTGTACATTTCAAGGTCGTCATCGAGTGATTGCCCGGGAGGTCTGTAGGTGACAGATATATTTAAGTTGACTTTTGCAATGTTTACTCGCACAAATGTTCAACGTTACTGTTTCCAGTGTTTTGTCAGTGGGTTGCAAATAGCTTTTGACATAAAGGGCGACGCCACCGCCTCTACGGTTTACACGATCTTTGTTGAAGAGTCTGTAGCCATCTATGTTGTATTCGGAACTTAAATCAATATTTGTGGTGTCGATAAATGTTTCGGTTATAGCAATTATGTCAAAATTTTCTGTTAAAGCAAGACATCTCAGTTCATCAAATTTGTTTCTTAGGCTACGCGCATTGAAACTAAGGATTTTTAAGTTATCTAGAGGCTTAGTAATAGAGGTGGTGGTACTTGCGGGATCACGGTTACGGGTTTGTTGCGATGCACGGCGTCTATTTACACGGGTGGGGTGGAGGGACGTGGCCGTGACTCGTTTTTTGTTCGGATGACACGCACTGCTTCGTTGAGGAGCCTTCCGAGTCTGGCTGCCCCGATGGGAGAAAGGTGCAATCCGTCCCTGTGAAAGAGCTCATTTTGTCCATAGAAATTGTCCCATGTGTTGAGGAACTCCACGTCAAGCTCCCTGCAAAGAGTCTGTAAGCGGTTGTTTAGGCTGAAGGCCTTACTGAAAAAGTCGCTCTCCGCCCAAGTCCGTGGTAGAACTCCTGAAATCAAAATGTTAGGGGATTTAGTCTTATACTGCTGGATGAGCCTACGGTACTTCTCCAGGAGTTCCTCAGACCGGGTCGTGGTGATGTCGTTCGTACCTGTGTGAATAACAAACAGTAAATCATTAGTAGCCTGGGGGGAGATCTCCTCAAGAGGAGCAGTTATGTCGTCGATCCCAGCACCAGGATAGCAATAGTTCCGTCTTCGACGAGGAACTCTGCCGCAGAACTCAACGACCTGCTGGCGAATCATGGAGTCACCCACCAGGAAGGTGCTCTCCTGCTCGTCCTCCTCCTCCAGAATGGCAAACCTGTTGAAGCAATGAACAGGATAAATCGCTTGTCTGGCTGGTTTGGCTCCTCCATTCACGACGGTGAAGCCATCATGGGCGGTGCCACTAGCATCCTCCCGTTGCGTGGTGTTGTCCGCTGGTGTCGACGGTACCGCTGAGGGCAAGGGGGCGGTTGGAGAAGGGTTTGGCACCACAGCAACGTTAGCCTGGATGAATTCCTGCAAGGAGGCAACAGTGCGAGAAAGCTCTATTATTTTATTCTGACCTGCTTCCATCTTCTCTTCTTGCTCCTGCAGTCTGGTCTCAGATGCTGCCTGGTGAGAGAAAGCTCTATTATTTTATTCTGGCCTTCTTCCATCTTCTCTTCCTGCTCCTGCAGTCTTGTCTCGAGATGCTGCCTGGACAGACACAGTCGACAGACAGCAGAACGCCCTGTAAAGTGAGCTGAGAAGCTACCGTTACAAGTACTGCACTTCTTAGGCGCCATCTTAGCTGAAATGAAAGAGATAAAACACAGAGTGAAGGGATTAGGAAAGGGGTGAGGTGTGAGAGGTAGTTTAGTAATGGAGGAAAAGTGAGAGAGAGGAGGAGTAGGAAGGGATGAGGTGAGTAAAGAGGGGGAAAGAGAGGTGTGTGAGAGCAAGGAGGGTTAGGAAATAGGTGAGGTGGGAGAGAGGAGGAGTAGGAAGGGATGTTAGGGGAGTAAAGAGGGGAAAGGAGGCGGTGAGTGAGGTGTGTGAGATCAAGGAGGTTAGGAAATAGGTGAGGTGGGAGAGAGGAGGAGTAGGAAGAGATGTGAGGTGAGTAAAGAGGGGAAAGAGAGGCGGTGAGTGAGGTGTGTGAGATCAAGGAGGTTAGGAAATAGGTGAGGTGGGAGAGGAGGAGTAGGAAGGGATGTGAGGTGAGTAAAGAGGGGAAAGGGAGGCGGTGAGTGAGGTGTGTGAGATCAAGGAGGTTAGGAAATAGGTGAGATGAGTGAGAGGGAGTTTGGGAAAGGAGGTAAGTGGGAGAGGAGGAGTATGAAGGGATGTGAGGTGTTGGTGGTGTGTGAGAAAAATAAAGGTTAAGAAAGTGGCGAGGTAAGGTGGGTGAAGGGATGGGTAAATATGATGTGAGGTAAGGTTAGTGAGGGGGGGAGGGCTTAGAAATATGTGGAGGTGAGGGAGGAGTAGGAAGGGCTAATCCTCTAGGGGATGAGGAGGAGCAAAGGGATGTGAGGTGAGCGAGGGTGGGGGGGCTTAGGTGAGGTGAGGAAAGGGGTGTAGGAAGTGTTAATCCTCTAGGGATTTAAAGAGGTGTAATGAGGAGGAGCAGATTGAATCCTCAGGGAATTCAAAGGGTGGGTTGTCGACACACCCAAATCACGCGTGAGACACTCGGGAACACAAAGTCACACTCGGGACACACGAAACACTCAGAAACCCAAGCACAAGCACGACTAAACACCCTCAAGTCACTCCAAAAAAACACCGGAAGTACAACAGCACACTCAAAACACTCTGAAACCCACGCAGAGCACTATAAACATCCAAATCACACGTAAAAGCACTGGAAACACAACACACTCGAAACGCAGAACACTCGAAAACAGCCAAATCACACACAGAAACACCGGAAACAAAACAGCACACTCAAAATGCTCTTAAACCCACGCAGTACACTTAGAAGCAGCCAGATCACACGCAAAAACACCGGAAACACAACACACTTGAATCACTCTGAAACCCACGCAGAACACCCGGACACAGCCAGATCACACGCAAAACACCGGAAACACAACACACTTGAATCACTCTGAAACCCACGCAGAACCCGGAAACAGCCAGATCACGCAAAAACACCGGAAACACAACGCACTTGAATCACTCTGAAACCCACGCAGAACACCCGGAAACAGCCAGATCACACGCAAAAACACCGGAAACACAACGCACTTGAATCACTCTGAAACCCACGCAGAACACCCGGAAACAGCCAGATCACACGCAAAAACACCGGAAACACAACACACTTGAATCACTCTGAAACCCACGCAGAACACCCGGAAACAGCCAGATCAACGCAAAAACACCGGAAACACACAACACACTTGAATCACTCTGAAACCCACGCAGAACACCCGGAGACAGCCAGATCACACGCAAAACACCGGAAACACAAATCACATAGGCAACAACAGGCAGAAACCAAAAGCTAACAAAAACCAATCACTTGTCGGTAAATCACATTCAACACACAAGGTCCATAAGAGAACACACAAACGCCCAAGAGCACGACGAAAACACAGGGCAAGCGATGTTGTGGGGCGCAGCAGGGTGAGGTCACGACCTTCTCTCTCAGCAGAGGTCAGGTGTGAGAGAGTGAGAGAGAGAGAGAGAGAGAGAGAGAGAGAGAGAGAGAGAGAGAGAGAGAGAGAGAGAGAGAGAGAGAGAGAGAGAGAGAGAGAGAGAGAGAGAGACTAGCACCAGCATCTCTCACTCACCCCCATGCACAATGTAACATTTCTTGCAGTGAGCGCGCGGTCATCATTAGCTTGTTTTTATAATGATACAAACGGTGACGGGGAGGAGATAAAATAAAGAAGGGGAAGGCAAGGGCGTCCCATCAGCGTAATGGTGAATTGGACGTGTGTAGAGTTCAACTAGGAAAAAGAATAAGGAAGAGGGAGGGTAAGGGAGGAAGAGAGGGAAAGACAGAGACAGAACGGTTTGGGGATATTCCTAATAATTCCTGTCAGTGAGAATGTAAATAAAAATTAGACCAAGGAGGAATGCACGGACAGGTTAACTACAGACCTCTCTACCTCGAGCTGCAGTACGTAGAAGTATGAACGCTCGGATCACAAGCCCTCCCTTCCTTTGAGTCAGTTTCAGTAACATGAGTCAACCCTAGTTCTCTACTAAGTTTCTATGAACCTCTTTTTTGGAGACAATGGCTACACTCAATACATCAAAATTCTCCGTTAGTGTCAGTTATTATTATATAGAAAGCCAACAAAAAGGAATTGTCTTAACAAAAGCGAAAAATCGTAGGATTTTGAGTTTGAAATAAGTGACTCTTGTCAGGAAGGCGGAGCTTCCAGTACGTTTGTATGACAGTCTCCTCGTCATCTATGAATTACGGTAGTACAGACAGTCACACCCAGCCATGAAGATGTTAGTTAATCTGTCTTTCTTTGCTTTCTTTGCAGACTCGTCACACGGGACCTGCGTCTCAGCCTCCGGGGACAAGAGCTTCCCCGGCCTGTGGGCTGTTAGCACCTGCTCCGACTCCTTCCAGTACGCCTGTAAGTGTTGTTGTTTATGTTTATAATATAATTGTTGTTGTTGTTGTTGTTGTTGTTGTTGTTGTTGTTGTTGTTGTTGTTGTTGTTATTGTTGTTGTTAATATTATTGCTGTTGATGTTATCTCTGGTTGTTTTTGTATTGTTGGTGATAATGTTTTTGTTATTGTGTAGTTACAGTAGTAGTTGTAGCCTGGTTCTTAATCAAGACAAAGGACATAGACACCACGACTCTACAGGCCACTTGCCCACACAGCTATTTTGGAGTGTGTCTTCAGAGTGGGACACCTTCGACGACCCGCCGGACCTGGGACGGCTAAAGGCGACGCCCACACAACCTGAAAGACACAGGAACAGACATTAACGTACACACACACACACACACACACACACACACACACACACTTGTTCCTTCACTGTTTCTCTTTTCAGGTGAGTATGAGCGCGTTGGCTACACCACCGCGCCGCCGCCCACCACCAAGCCGCCCTCCTTCTACTGCCGCTACGGGTGGGAGCACAAGGGGGAACGCTGCTACAAGGTGTGTGTGTGTGTGTGTGTGTGTGTGTGTGTGTGTGTGTGTGTGTGTGTGTGACTTTTTATTTACCTTTTCTCGTTATTTATTTACGTATTCTTGTTATTATTTCTTCTTTCCATTACCAAGTTATTGATCCTTTTATTTATTTATTGGCATCTGTTTATTACCGTCATTTTATTTATACTATTTATACTTTTACATTTACTTTACATTTACTTCACATTTATTTCCTCGTTGTCACCCTTCTCCCGCGACACAGGTGATGCAGAACGCGTCCTCCTGGGGTGACGGGGAGGCCAGATGTGAGCTCTTCGGGGCGCACCTGGCCAGCGTGGGGAGCGACATAGAGCAGCAGGTGTTACTGAAGTGAGTACTGCTTACCTGTCTGGCGGGTCACTTTCTTTTGTAACCATAGCTTACTCACCTTAACATAACGACATATTGCCAGTCATGTACTCATATTTTATTTAGACGTTTAATTAAGTCCCCCATCACATCCTCTACTTGTTTTAAACGCGTGCTACCAGATTATTAAATTTCCTTTCAATATACGGATCATTAAGACTTTGGAGAGGCAGTATTGGGCTCTCGTTTTCCTTAAACAATTGCTCTTTATTCCTGTATTTCCATTCCTTTTCTTTTTTTTTCTTATTGTCGATATTTATTTCCATCTGTTTTTTTTTCTTTCCTTCTTGCATAATTTTCTCGTGTTTCCAATTATTCAGCCGTACCTGTTTTTTTTTATTTATGTAAAGCAACTATTTTTCATCCACGCACATGAACTGCCATCACTCAGAATTTTTGCAGGGGCTAAACGTTCCTCGAGTTTTACATGTAGAGGGTTGTATGGCCTTCCAGTCCAATGGTGTATCAGGTTAATGGTCTAATAGATTGCTTGAATAATAATGCAATGGGCACATTGTCTGAATAAGGATTGACCCCATGATTTAAAAGTCTAATGGTCTGATGGTGTAGTAAACCGATGGCCAAGTGGGTTAATGGGCCATAGATTTTATTGAATTCTAACTGCTGAATGGTCTTACGAGGGTGAGGTCTGACTGACTAGTCGTTTAGTGCTTGAATGGTCCGTTCAGGTAATTAACTAATGGGCTAATAGTCGGTTGAGTAATGGTCTAAAGGACTGATGAACTGTTGACGTAATTATATACCGGGTTGATGGTCCATTAGGGTAATAGTGTGAGATACTGGCCTAATTTAATGAATTAATGATCTATGTAAGGAAGGTTTCAATGGTTACTGAGATTAACTATTATGCTAATGGTCTTTTAAGGCTATGAGATATTGAAGCAATGGTCTGTTAAAGTGATGAAGTAATAGGCCCATGGTTATGTGCTAATGAGCTAATGGCCCACTGATATAATGAACTAATGAAAAATGGCCTTTTAAGGCAATGCTTTAATGGATAAATGGTTTATTATGGTATTGGACTATTGAACCAACAGGTCTTTTTAGGTAATGGTCTAATAGGCTGATTAGCTAATGGCATAATGGTCTGCCAGGCTGATCTGATGAGCTAATAATCTAAAAGGATAATAATCTGAGGGCCTGTGTGTAAAAAGCTAATAGTCTCATGCCCTAAGCCTAAGGCCTAATGGTCTGACGAGCTAATGCTCGTAATTGCTAATGGTCTGGTGGTGTTGCAGCTTGCCGGGCATGGAGGAGGCGGCGAGCCAGTACGGCAACGTGTGGGTGGGCCTCATGATGACCTCCCAGGAGACAGGTGAGTAAATGAGGCAGGTGGTCCAGGTGAGGCAGGCACGGGGGCGGGCGGAAGGGTTGAGGTGTTGGCACTGTTTGTTTTGGGCTTTTTGCATTACTTGAACTCTTTCAGGAGAGGAGGACCAACTACCAACACGCCCCCCTAACAGAACTTGACGCTCCGTTCACATACGAACTTTCTTCTGTACGAAAGAAGCACTTACTTTTTTCCCCTTGAGCTGCTTCCTTTACTATAATTATATAAACAATGTCCTTCGTGGAGGGGAATAGTGCTCTCTCTCTCTCTCTCTCTCTCTCTCTCTCTCTCTCAAAACAAACAGGTCCTGACCAGAGTCTTCCCTCACTAAAGGTCACAATTGGAAAAGGTCATCAGGTGGTGTGTCAGATGGCAGAGACTCAGATACATGACAAGTGGAGATTGGCAACAAGTGAACAGACTCGAATGAAAGATAGGTGAAGACGGACGGGTAGGTATGTCTGCCCCTTGACATGCCCCATACCACTTAATACACCACAAAAGTAAGGTGCTCCTAAAAACTAATCTGAGGTGTGAACATGAACTCGACCCTAAAGATGGACACTAATGACTTTCCTCTCCCTCAAGGCTACGAGTGGACGGACGGCTCGCCCTCAGACTACTTGAACTGGGCGGAGGGTCAGCCCAATAGTCACGAGGGACGCGAGGCCTGTGGATCGGCCGACGCCACGACGCTCAAGCTGTCCGACAGTGTGTGCCTCACCCACCTGCCCTTCATCTGTGAGGCGCCCATCGGTGAGTGTGACGCCGAGCTTTGTGGGGGAGAGTGACGGTGAGCTTTGCGAGTGTGAGCTGAATGGGCGATGATTGCCACTCGTGAATCAATTCAGATTAGTGTTTGAAAAAATGTTGGAAAAATGAAAAGATTACCAGCATACTTTACCTCAAGAGAATGAAGTTTGTTTTTGATACTTGTGCCTATGTCTGTAGCCTTGTCTTTCTACACAAGGCAAACTGAGCAGCGGTGTTACTTAATTATTTTTAACAACTTCCCCCACACAGGAGCAGTGCTGGCGGGGTTTTTCTTGTTTTTGTGTTGTTTGTCTTTGCCCTTGAGCTGCTTCCTTTACTGGAAAAAAAAACTGTCACCCCTGCACTCCCTCCCCCTTACCGCCACCCTTCCAGTCAACACACGCGCGATCCATGTGATCTAGTCGACAAAGCGGCCACAAGTTCTTTGGTTTTTGGCCTTATTGTTTTTTCTTTTTTTTGTACATTTTCCTCGTGAGGCGCCAGTGTCGTGAAGGGTATTTCCACTTCTCGAAACACGCGGGAGATTGATCTATTCGGGCAAATAAATCTTTCACCAACATTCCGCCCGTTACTCGAACCCCGGCCTCTGAAACGGGAGGTGGAGCATCGAGCCAAGGGTTTCCTGTCTCTTGAAGGCCGCTTTCGAGTCTTTCTATGCGGCGGGTCATTGCATTTTGATAAGCAACTTTTTTCTAATTATTAGTGGCTTCGTTCTTGTGTGAATATTCAAGTGCTGTTTTGATTTCTTTCGCCTTTTTCTCCATTTTCTTTTCTCTTTTATCCCTACCTCTATATTTTCTTCTTTCAGTGTGCTTCTTTTCATTTCCCTTTATTCTTTTTTTTTTCCTCTTCTCAATTCTCTTTCAGTTCTTCCTCTTCTCATTTTCTTTCTTTCTTCCTTCTCTCTCTCTCTCTCTCTCTCTCTCTCTCTCTCTCTCTAGATCTCCACTCAGCATCTCTCTCTCTCTCACCAAAGCTCTCTCTCTCTCTCTCTATCTCTCTCTCTCTCTCTCTCTCTCTCACCCCCCCCCCCCCCCCACACACACACACAACATCCACACATCCATCAAACAACCAACAACCTTTCCTAAGTCCAAATCTTTATCCCACACAACCCTCACAGCTTATCCGCCCTCCCTCAGGCGCTATGCTGACCACCGCCACCGTGCCCACCAAGCCACCGATCCACAAGTGCTCGGACGACGACACCTGGTACCTCTACAACGGGCACTGCTACAAGTTCATCTCCACCGTGGACGAGCCGGGCCAGACGTGGTATGGGGCTCTGGCTGTGCCGGGAAGATGGAGGGAGCTGGCGTCCATTCTTACCGAGGACGAGAATTACTGGATTGAGTCTATGGTGAGGAGACGGTTGTAGGGGAGTTTATAAGACACACAGTCGGTCAGTTTACAAATGTGGCGAAGCTAAAGTATGATAAATGAGGGGCCCAGGTGGGGAGGGGAACTGGCGTCCACTATTTCCAACGAGAACTACTGGATTGAGTCTATGGTGAGGAGACGGTTGTAGGGGAGCTATACTACACACAGTCGGTCAGTTTACAGATGTGCGAAAGTATAATAAATGAGGAGCACAGGTGGGGAGGGGAACTGGCGTCCACTCTTTCCAACGAGAACTACTGGATTGAGTCTGGTGAGGAGGGGCTTGTAGGGGAGTTTTACCTGACACAGTCACATAGTTTGGATAGGTATTAGATTACAAAATTAATATGATTAAGTTTAAATTGTAACATGTGAGTATTGTGTGTTTCTTTTGTTTTGTTTTTAGGTTTGGTTTGGTTTGTTAGTATTTGCCTTTACTTTTCCTCGAGGTGTAGTTGTTTTAAGGGAACTAAAAGCTGGGATCGTCACATTTTGTTCTGTATTGGAAATGTTTGTGATTTTTTTATGAATCTATTTAATAATTTGTCTGTCATTTGCTTATTCTTTTTTTTTTTTTTTTTTTATCTCAGAGCTGGTCATTTGGTCTATCATTTTTTACTTATTCTGTTAAAGAATTACCTATCATTTATAGTGTAAACGAGTGTTTGTGTAATTGCATCTTTGCATTCATAATGGTATAATATCTTGTTTTAAGAGAAAATATGAACTTTGTTATTTTCATTATTTATTTTTCCGTGGAAATATATAAACTTGCGGGGCTTCTCTGTTTCGGTGCCAGGCAGAGGGCGGTGCACCAGCTGTTTGTGTGTTTTGTTTCGGTGCCAGGCAGAGGGCGGTGCACCAGCTGTTTGTGTGTTTTGTTTCGGTGCCAGGCAGAGGGCGGTGCACCAGCTGTTTGTGTGTTTTGTTTCGGTGCCAGGCAGAGAGCGGTGCACCAGCTGTTTGTGTGTTTTGTTTCGGTGCCAGGCAGAGGGCGGTGCACCAGCTGTTTGTGTGTTTTGTTTCGGTGCCAGGCAGAGAGCGGTGCACCAGCTGTTTGTGTGTTTTGTTTCGGTGCCAGGCAGAGGGCGGTGCACCAGCTGTTTGTGTGTTTTGTTTCGGTGCCAGGCAGAGGGCGGTGCACCAGCTGTTTGTGTGTTTTGTTTCGGTGCCAGGCAGAGGGCGGTGCACCAGCTGTTTGTGTGTTTTGTTTCGGTGCCAGGCAGAGAGCGGTGCACCAGCTGTTTGTGTGTTTTGTTTCGGTGCCAGGCAGAGAGCGGTGCACCAGCTGTTTGTGTGTTTTGTTTCGGTGCCAGGCAGAGGGCGGTGCACCAGCTGTTTGTGTGTTTTGTTTCGGTGCCAGGCAGAGAGCGGTGCACCAGCTGTTTGTGTGTTTTGTTTCGGTGCCAGGCAGAGTGCGGTGCACCAGCTGTTTGGGTGTTTTTGTTAGGTGCCAGGCAGAGAGCGGTGCACCAGCTGTTTGTGTGTTTTATTTCGGTGCCAGGCAGAGGGCGGTGCACCAGCTGTTTGTGTGTTTTGTTTCGGTGCCAGGAGGCAGAGAGCGGTGCACCAGCTGTTTGTGTGTTTTGTTTCGGTGCCAGGCAGAGAGCGGTGCACCAGCTGTTTGTGTGTTTTGTTTCGGTGCCAGGCAGAGAGCGGTGCACCAGCTGTTTGTGTGTTTTGTTTCGGTGCCAGGCAGAGGGCGGTGCACCAGCTGTTTGTGTGTTTTGTTTCGGTGCCAGGCAGAGAGCGGTGCACCAGCTGTTTGTGTGTTTTGTTTGTACATTCACTCATTTATTCATACACTCATTCATTCACTTTTTTCCGCTATTCTTTCTTACGCTCTTTTTTCCGATCTCTTTAGTTTCGTTTATTCATTTTCATCTGTATCTCTTGCCCTTATTTTTTTTCTTTCATCATGTCTCTGTCTTTGATTTTGGTTCCCTCCCCCTCATTCTTTCCAGCCAGTACTCTGTCCTTCTTTTCTTCCTTCCTTCCTGCATTCATTCATTCCTTTCACCCTCCCTTCCTCCTTCTCTTCCTCCATCATTTAAGCAACATCGTCCTTCTCTCCCCGATTCCTTAGTTTTGTTTTTCTATCCTTCATTCCTCATGCACGTATCAGTCAGCTCCTTCACTCTCTCCTTCACAAATCCATGTACTTCCAGATCTACGAACAGGCGGGGTTGGTGATGTGGACAGGAGGGCGGGCGAAGCTGGGCACGGGCTATGAGTGGCTGGACGGTGAACCCTTCGTCTACGATAACTGGGCCTTGGGCGAGCCGAACAACGTGAATGGTAAGGCCTGGTGACGAGGCTGGTGCAGAGGGGGTGGAAGGGATCAGTGTGAGGGACGGACGGAGCGAGGGAGAGAGGAAGACAGAGAATAACCTACACATTTTCTCCCTATTTTACTTTTTCTCTCTCTCTCTCTCTCTCTCTCTCTCTCTCTCTCTCTCTCTCTCTCTCTCTCTCTCTCTCTCTCTCTCTCTCTCTCTCTCTCTCTCTCTCTCTCTCTCTCTCTCTCTCTCTCTCTCTCTCTCTCTCTCTCTCTCTCTCTCTCTCTCTCTCTCTCTCTCTCTCTCTCTCTCTCTCTCTCTCTCTCTCTCTCTCTCTCTCTCTCTCTCTCTCTCTCTCCTCTCTTTTCCTCTCCTCTCCTCTCCTCTCCTCCATCTAACACTAAATGAAAACCCTGTTCCTCTCTTTCCTCCTCCCCCACGTCACCCTCTCTCTCTCTCTCTCTCTCTCTCCCACAGACCAGGAGGACTGCATCTGCATGTACACCAACAACTACGGCTACTGGAACGACCAGAACTGTGGCCACACCTCGGGTCGTATCTGCAAACGGCCCCAAGGCGTGACCCATCCGCCGCCCCAGACAACCAAGGCCCCTGACGGTCACTGCCCCGAAGGCTGGATACACACAGGTGACTATCCGGGCTCCGGGGCACCTGAGGGACCTGGGGGGATGGGAAAAGGGTTCACTTAGCGCCTGTTGCCGCCCGTGATTCCTCTGTTTAGAGAAATGGTTTGTGATGTTCTATTTCCTGTAATGGTGAAGTACGTAGATTCTACTGGCCACGTCTGGTAAATAAGAGGTATGGAAAAGGGGTTAGATTTTCTAGCTATTGTAAGTGTATCTATTGACGTATCTCCCTTGTATAGCCGTAGAGGTAAACGTGGGAGCATACGCCACAGCTGCGCTTGGCGGCGGTGCTCATCTCCGTCCCGGTGTTCCTTTGAGTCTGTGTTGGGAGAGAAGCCTAACCAGACACAGGACCAGTGGGTCACCACAGTTTACCTTCCCCAGGTTTCCCGGGTATACACATTTATCGACCAGCCCGAAAGGAAGGATGAACAGCTGGGTGGGCTGCCCGCCGACTGCCCAGGCCGGGATTCGAATCCAGGCCCGCAGATACGTAGCCAGGGACGCTAACCACTGCACCGCGGCATCAGATTGATCAGTTCATCTATTCACTCGCTCTCCTCCCAAACATGCACCAAATGTATCTACCACTCCACTTGTACCTTCCCCAAACACTCATCACTCCATGTATTCATCTGTTCGCTCATCCCAGAACAGATGTACACATTTATCTTCTACTCCACTATGATCGATCTTCTTTCCTGAAACATGCACCAAATGATCTTTCCACCTGTCCTCCACTTGCATTACTTCTCGGTCTACCTGTCCATCCTTTTCCATTCTTATCCCCCTCACAGATGCTTGTTATAAGTTTTCGGTGGATATTTATGTTGATACGTGTTAAGTTTGTTAATGGTATTCAGGCTCACACTGTTACCTCTCTGTCAGGACCGGAGTCACCGTTGCCTGCTTCACAAGTTGATTGAATTGGCAAGATAACAAAATAGGCCTTATCATAAGTTGTGAGTAGGAGTGATGTAAATATGGCCGAGCGGATTGCCTTAATTCACTTCTGAGTTTTTTTCTCTCTCTCACTGGTACATAAAGCGTGTGCGTTTTTTTTTGTTAAACTATATTTACACTCTTAAAGTTAGTTACAGTATGTGAGGAGTCGCACTTGAACGAGCCGCACCCAGAGCGGAGGCGCACCTGTCTCGATGCCTCGCCCCTGTTCTCTCTTCTGCTTGCTGCATGCTTCTGGTGCTGCCCGCTGGTTGCATCTGCATCGCTGTTCGCCGGAAGTTTCAGTCTTCCGGTGTCTACGATGCAGATTCTAGTGTCATGCCACTCTCTCACTCAGCTACCTTTCATAAAACATCCGGTGGCATGATCCTGAGCCGTGTTTCGACACATAAATTCCTACATTAATATGTACAAGATATTATATACATTAGTGCCTTACATGCTTTCCTCGTATGAAGTATGCATATCGTGCTGGGCGGGGCTCCACACACACAGCACTGCTCGGCAGGGTGGAATCAAAGGATCTTCGTCTCATTAACTCACCTCCTCTTACTAGCAGTCTTCTACCTTCTAAATATCGTCGACATGTTGCATCTCTTTCTATCTTCTATCGATATGTTCATGCTGACTGCTCTTGTGAACGTGTTAACTGCATGCCTCCCCCCTCCCGCTGCCTGCTACACACGACTCTATTCTTGCTCAAACCTATTCTGTCCAAACCCCTTATGCAAGAGTTAACCAGCATCTTCATTCTTTTGTCTCTTCCGCTAGTAAACTCTGGAACAGCCTTCCTTAGTTTGTATTTCCTCCTGCCTACGACGTGAACTCACTCACGAAGAGAGTATCAGACACCTCTCCACCAGAAAGTGGACTCTTTTTTTTGGCCCCTCGTCCATTCTGCTTTGTTCGGAGCAGCTTCTAGCGGGCTTTTGTTGTTGTTGTTATTGTTGTTTTGCTTTTGTCCTTGAGCTGCCTCCCATGTTTAAAAAAAATCCACATTCCCAATCTATTTTTGTACTTAATTCATCTGTGAACCTAATCCAAGCAACCCTTGATGGTCCCGGGCAGGCACCAAATGTGTGTACTTCATCATGGATCGGATGAACTTCACCACGGCAAGACAGGTGTGCCAGAAGTTGAGCAAGGACAACCAGCTGGACCTGGCCAGCATCCACTCCGTCGGCGAGCAAGGTGTGTAGACAGCCAAAGAAAACGGGGGTTGTTTCTTCCTTCGACTGGCAAAGAAAATGGGTGCTGTTTTCTGAGACGGTCAGAGCTATGAAGTGTTCAGAGAGAAATGGAGGCCAAAGTGATGGGTATACTATGGGGAGATAAAGGCGTGCACCGGTTATCCGTGAACAGACAAAAGATGAAAGCATTCTAGTGACGTTAACAAAATGGGTTTTGACAAGCCTTATCACGCTTAGAGGTGATAGCAGATGAACAACAAAAAATAAAGACGAGACAGAACATTGTAGAAGACAAGGAACCTGGTGGAGAGGAAATTAAAACATCTCCCAGAGCGGGATACGGTATAAACTCTCTCTCTCTCTCTCTCTCTCTCTCTCTCTCTCTCTCTCTCTCTCTCTCTCTCTCTCTCTCCTCCCCCCCACGCTGACGCCTGTGTCGTTTCAGCGTACCTGACGGCGGCGATGGTGACCCTGGACCAACACTTGTGGATCGGGATGCGCTACGAGTCTGGCTTCGTGTGGGTGGACCAGACGAGGGTCAGCTACACCAACTGGGGACCCAACGAACCCAACGGCGGCCAGGGCGTGGTGAGAAGACAAGACGCAGGGGTGGCGCGGGTGTTTTTTTTCTTCTTTCTTTTGCGTGTGTGTGTGTTTGTGCTGCCTGCAGCGCCGGTAGGCTCTTTTGAAGGGTCTCCTGGACGGCCCCAGCCCATTAGTGGCGCAGGCGAATTTTATTTTTAGTGGCTGCCGTGATGTATGACTCTTGCTTGGCCCATGCTGCCCCTCGGTGCTCCACATCAACCAAGTCGCTAAAGTTTGGGTTGATTGAAGATCGGGCAGCATGTGGTTAATCTTCCGCCACTCCGCGATGATTTAAAAAATAATTTTATTTTGGTGGGACTCGAACCTAGGTCCACGGGCTGACCACACCCTCACGCCGACCACTCGGCTACCGCCTCCTTGAGGAGGGAGTGTAAAACAATTAGGATGATGGAGAATGTTATGAAAGGCGGCGAATCATGTAATCTCTCCTCTAGACTGAAGTGTGAGAATACTGATGAGGTTTGGTAAAGGAGCAGCAAAGTTTCCTTTAAATCACGAGTGTTCTGCTTCGAGTGGCCAGGCAACAGTAGCATGGTGGTAGTGAGTTATAGTGATAGTTAAACTATAGTTGTAGTTATAGTGATGAAGAGGCGGCGATGAATCCTTACCATTATGTCTGTCTGTGTGCCTCAGGAGGAGTGCGTCGAGGTGAGCTCCGAGACGGGCAGGTGGAACGACATCAGCTGCTCCGACGAGTTTGGCGCCATTTGTATGATGACTCAAGGTGGGTGACGCCCTGGCTGCCTCCTCTGGTCCTCCTTTCTCTTCGCCTCCTTTGCCTTACCTTCATGCCCCTTTTCTTTCCTTCAAACGTTCCTTCCAATACCTTCATGCCCCTTTTCTTTCCTTCAAACGTTCCCTCCAATACCTTCATGCCCTTTTCTTTCCTTCAAACGTTCCTTCCAATACCTTCATGCCCTTTTCTTTCCTTCAAACGTTCCCTCCAATACCTTCATGCCCTTTTCTTTCCTTCAAACGTTCCTTCCAATACCTTCATGCCCTTTTCTTTCCTTCAAACGTTCCTTCCAATACCTTCATGCCCCTTTTCTTTCCTTCAAACGTTCCCTCCAATACCTTCATGCCCCTTTTCTTTCCTTCAAACGTTCCTTCCAATACCTTCATGCCCTTTTCTTTCCTTCAAACGTTCCATCCAATACCTTCATGCCCTTTTCTTTCCTTCAAACGTTCCTTCCAATACCTTCATGCCCTTTTCTTTCCTTCAAACGTTCCTTCCAATACCTTCATGCCCTTTTCTTTCCTTCAAACGTTCCTTCCAATACCTTCATGCCCTTTTCTTTCCTTCAAACGTTCCTTCCAATACCTTCATGCCCTTTTCTTTCCTTCAAACATTTCTTCCAATACCTTCATGCCCTTTTCTTTCCTTCAAACATTTCTTCCAATACCTTCATGCCCTTTTCTTTCCTTCAAACATTTCTTCCAATACCTTCATACCCTTTTCTTTCCTTCAAACGTTCCTTCCAATACCTTCATGCCCTTTTCTTTCCTTCAAACGTTCCTTCCAATACCTTCATGCCCCTTTTCTTTCCTTCAAACGTTCATTCCAATACCTTCATGCCCTTTTCTTTCCTTCAAACGTTCCTTCCAATACCTTCATGCCCTTTTCTTTCCTTCAAACGTTCCTTCCAATACCTTCATGCCCTTTTCTTTCCTTCAAACGTTCCTTCCAATACCTTCATGCCCTTTTCTTTCCTTCAAACGTTCCTTCCAATACCTTCATGCCCTTTTCTTTCCTTCAAACGTTCCTTCCAATACCTTCATACCCTTTTCTTTCCTTCAAACGTTCCTTCCAATACCTTCATGCCCTTTTCTTTCCTTCAAACGTTCCTTCCAATACCTTCATGCCCTTTTTTTTCCTTCAAACGTTCCTTCCAATACCTTCATGCCCCTTTTCTTTCCTTCAAACGTTCCTTCCAATACCTTCATACCCTTTTCTTTCCTTCAAACGTTCCTTCCAATACCTTCATGCCCTTTTCTTTCCTTCAAACGTTCCTTCCAATACCTTCATGCCCTTTTCTTTCCTTCAAACGTTCCTTCCAATACCTTCATGCCCTTTTCTTTCCTTCAAACATTTCTTCCAATACCTTCATGCCCTTTTCTTTCCTTCAAACGTTCCTTCCAATACCTTCATGCCCTTTTCTTTCCTTCAAACGTTCCTCCCAATACCTTCATGCCCTTTTCTTTCCTTCAAACGTTCCTTCCAATACCTTCATACCCTTTTCTTTCCTTCAAACGTTCCTTCCAATACCTTCATGCCCCTTTTCTTTCCTTCAAACGTTCCTTCTAATACCTTCATGCCCCTTTTCTTTCCTTCAAACGTTCCTTCTAATCTTCTTTTTTGTTATTTTGTCTTTTTATTCCCTTTGGTTTCTTGGCTTTCCTTCTCTCCTTTTCCTCTTCACCTTACCTTCTGGTGTCTTCATATCTCTTCCTTCCTTCAAATTTCCCCTCCAATCTCTTCTTTCTCGCTCCTTTGTCATTTTGTTCCCTTTGGTTTCTGGTCTCCTCTCCTCTTCCTATTTTTTCTTTTCTCTTTTTCTTTAGCTTTCCTTTTTTTCTCTATCTTCTCTCTTCCGTTTCAACCACCTGTTTATTGATTTACTCTTTGTGTTCAAACTATTCACCTGTTCACTAATTAACACTATCAGTATTCAGCCACCTGAGCACAACCTAATTACCTGTCCACTAATGATCCCCCTGTCCACTGCTTAATCACCTGTCTAGTAATGACGTGACCAATAATCAGCCACCTATTCACTAATTGACAGCATGTGCAGTACTTAATCACCTGATTTAACACCTATTTACTAATTAACCATTTTTCCACTGATTAACTATCATCGTCATTATCATCCCTTACCAATTAATCGTCTGGCTCTACTTAGCCACTTATCCACTTATTAATCATCCGCCCCACTTCTTAATCACCTCTTGATCACCTGTCTACTGTTATAGTTTCCCACCTGTCTCCAAAACAAGCACTTATCAATAACCACCTGTGCGCTGAATAACCGTTACCCAAGGCACAAATAAACCACCTGTATGGCAATTAAATACCTTTCACGTCCTCTTCACCCATTGTATTTTTGTTTCCTTTTCGGTGCCCTTTCTTTGCGATTATTTTCTCCTCACCAATATAATTGTATTATTTCATTGCATTCCCTTCCCTTTGTACCCTGCCATTCCCTTTGATTTCTACCATCGCTCAGCTACCTATTAGTACCAACCTGTCCTCCCCGTATATCCCAGCCTGCCTTTCCCAGTCCTTTGTACCCTGTCATTCCCCAGCTACCCACTTAGTACCCACCACCTCCTCCTTCTAGACGCCAGCCTTCCTTTTCACTTTGTACACTGCCACTCCCTTTCATTGCTATCATTCCCCAGCTTTGTTCTAAGTACTCACCTGTACCCCCCCCCCCTCTAGACCCCAGCCTGCCTGACCACCACACCCTCAACAACTGCCCGGAGCCGCACTCCGCCTACACGCAATACAACGGGGCGTGCTACAGGGCCGTCGACACCCCGCAAAAGTGGGAGGTGAGGCTGCAGGTGTTCTGTGTCAGTGAAGGACACGTATAAAGGGATAAACTTTGTGATGGGGAAGGATGGAGGGGTGGGAAAGCTTGTCAGGCTATTGGATAGCTGAAACATTTTAGTTTTCACTCTTTTGCCTCACCTGTCAAACGCTGAGGCTATTTCAACATTTATTCTTCCACTCTCGTGCGTAGCAGTAACCTGTCAGACTGTAAGAAGACTCAAGCCTTTTACTCCTCCCTTCCTCGTGCAGGAGGCCGAGGCGACCTGTGCCGGGGAGGGCGCCCACCTCGTGTCCATCGTGACCATCTCCGAGGACAGCTTCGTTTGGGCGGCGGCGCAGCAGAACGCCTTCGCCGCCGTATGGACGGGCTTCACCAACAAGGATGTGAGCACACACTGACCATTGGTATTCTGAGCCAGGTGGTTTCGGGAGGTACATTAGGGATTATTACAGGGGGATCTTGGCCGGCTTCAAAATTATCATATGCTAGAGTCTGGGTTGATGGGTGGTCATCAGGACAGCATGTGGGTAGTTTTAGGCCACTCGGCGATTTCTGAAAATTGTCACCTTGTGGCAGCGGACGAGACTTGGACCCGGATTCTCCCGCACGTTGAACACTCAGCCACTGCCGCCCCAACTTGCACCAAGCAGTGGCCGTCGGAAAGACTTTGTTACTTCTCATCATCAGCTTTATATGAAGTAGATTGTGTTTAGGCATCCGTATACATAGCCAGTCACACAGGCTGACAGTCACCGCGTTCCCCGTAGGACTTGGAGACCTTCACGTGGTCAGACGGCTGGCCGACGACCTTCACCAACTGGGGCCGTCACGAACCCAACACCAGCCTGTCGAATTGCGTCGCCTTGGACGTGACCGACGGTGCCTGGTACACCAAGGCCTGTGACGACGCGTACACGTTCATCTGTAAATACACGAACGGTGGGTAGCAGTGTGTCGAGGGGTTGTCGTGGGTTCATGAATGTGTTAAGCATCCTATAACCATGACTAGAATGACTGTAACTAAGAGTAACATTTTGGGGTGATCGACAGCGACGGTGCCCACCCCCGACCCGCCCGTCACCGGCTACTGTCCCGACGACCGCTGGACGGACCTCAACGGCGGCTACTGTTACCTCTTCTCCAACGACACCACGACCTGGAGCAACGCCAACAAGATGTGAGTCGCCCACTGCACCCCTGGCTGTCTTCGTGCTTTCTGTCTCCTTTATTCTTCCCGGCTGTCTTCTGTTTTATGCACTGTCTCCTTTGCCTTGTCTTTTCCCTCTCATTTGTTTTGTGTCTTTAGTTTTTCCGTCAGTCTTTGTATCTATATATTTTTTTCTAACTTGCTGTCTTTTCTACTCATTGTATCAACTGTAACTTTTTTTCCACCCCCCCTTCTGTCTAGACTGTCTTTTCCTTACTGTCTTTATTTTCTGTCTTTTGCCTGCTGCCAGTTTTACTTTGCGTGTCTGTTCTGTCATTTTATTTACTATTGTCTTGCTTTCTCTGTCTCACGCACTCACACCCCTAGCTGTCTTTTTCTATTCCCTCATTCTTCTTCCCCTTCCCTTGTTTCTTTTTGTCCCTACTTCACCTTCCCTGCACGTCATGCCCCGCCTCCTCCCGCTTACCTGTCTCCGTTGCCTCACATATAGCCTGTTTCACTTTCCCCTGCCACGCCACGCCCACCACTGTCACTGCGGCCTTTTCTTTGCCTCACTTCTCTTTCCATGTCATATTTACTCCTGTCTCATACACTAATATTTCCCTTTTCTTCCACTATTGCACTTTCCCCATTTACTCCAATTCTTTTTTTTTTTCTTTTTTTCTTTTTTTACGTACGGACTACAGCGCCGATAGGCTTTCTTGATGGAGCCCGGTGGTCGGCCCCAGCCCGTTAGTGGCGCAGGCAAGTGTTTTATAATGGTGCCATCTTGCTTGGCTTATGTAACGGTGGGTTGAAATTAAGTCGTCACAATCTTATGGTACAATACTTATGCTGCCCTCCGGAACTCCACTTGATCCTCTTGAGAGAATTTCGCTCGAGTCTGAGTCATCAGGATAGCGTGTGAGCAGTTTTAGGCCACTCGGCAATGACTGAAAATTGTCAGCTTGTTGCTGCGGCTGCCGGGACTTGAACGTGGGTTCTCCAGAAAACCACGCCCGCACGCTGACCACCTCCCCTTTGGAGGGAAACCTGTTTTTGCCTCTTCTCTGCGCCGTATTCACATTTGCTTCCTCCATTCCAGATGTCTGCAGGAGATATCAAACCTGGCCTCCATACATTCGCAGCAGGAGATGTGGCTGCTCAAGCAGCGCATGGAGGTATACAACGAGCCAGTCTGGATCGGCCTGGTGGAGGTGGCTGGCGGCGGTAGGTTTTAGAAGTTACAGATATTATTTGATGATCACGGAGACACTGGTGGTTTCAAAGAGGACCTTGTCGCATTATTGAAGGCTGGAGGGCCTGCGGGGATTTCATCAGTATACACCATGGTCTGAGACACTGCAAAGTCAGCTAAATTTTGGATCATAATTACACTTCACGGTCTTGTGGTGTTGATAGGCTGGAAAGTGTGGTGATGGGCCTTGTGAGTCGTGTAAGGAGCCGATGTTGCCATAAAGGCAGAGGTCTCTCCAACACAGGTGAGGGTTGGAGCGACGGAACGAGCCTGAACTACATCAACTGGCAGACTGGGAACCCAACAGCGGGGGAGCAGTGCACGGTCGTCCTCACACCGGCAAGTGGAACGACGCCGAATGCGACGCCAAACGCTACTACCTGTGCAAGACCAAGAAGAGTAAGAGAGAGAGAGAGAGAGAGAGAGAGAGAGAGAGCATCAATATTTTGTTCACAAGTCAGTCGTATCACGCCCTCACATCCCAGTTTTCCTCGTCAATCCTGTGCATTCATTCTCTGTTTTCCTTTATTACTTTCAGTCCAGGAAGACAAACCTACAGCTCCCGTGGTGCCGACAACAACAGTCAAGCCAATCGGCGGTGGAAGTAAGTTGACGCGATAAAAAAAACTAACCTCCCACCTACACATACTCATAAGACAAATCCACTAAACTGCATCGTAAGTAATTCAAAAATAATATAATTCAGTTAACCGGAAATAATACACAAAAAACACTCCATCATCTAAAAAGAAAACACGTTCACACACATTCCATTTTTCTTTGCTTCTGCCTCTACTACCTATACCACATCAATCACCACCACCTCCTCCTCCTCCTCCTCCTCCTCCTTCACCTTCCCTTTTCTCTATATAAATAAATCGGAGGGGCACTCACAAGAGGCGGAATCTAACCTCCTCCCTCCTCTCCTATACCCCATCCACCATACCCCTCTCCTCCTCCTCCCTTCTCTCTCCCTTCTACAGACACCTCGGGGGGAATCACAGGGGGTGGCATCTATCCTCCCTCTACCTCCTATGCCTACATCACTACCACCTCCTCCTCCTCCTCCTCCTCCTCCTTCTCCCCTCCTCCTCCTCCTCCACCTCCTTCTCCTCCTCCTCCCTTCTCTCTCCCTTCTACAGACACCTCGGGGGAAATCACAGGGGGTGGCATCTATCCTCCCTCTACCTCCTATGCCTACATCACTACCACCCTCTCCTCCTCCTCCTCCTCCTCCCCCTTCTCTCTCCCTTCTACAGACACCTCGGGGGGACTCACAGGGGGTGGCACTATCCTCCCTCCACCTCCTGTGCCTCCGTCACCACCTCCCTCTCCTCCTCACCATCTCTCCCTCGCACAGACTCAGGACTCTCAGGGGGCGGCATCGCTGGCATCGTCATCGCGGTGCTGTTCGTGGTGGCCGCCGCCGGCTTCGTGGGCTACTCCTACATACAGAAGCAACCCAAGGGCGCCAGGGACACCGAGCGGCAGCGACACAGCGTCGAGAATGCCACGTATGAAGAAGGTAAGGGAGAACTGCCTGTGCTACGCGGGAGTGTGTTGGGGTGATGTGGGTTGTGTTGATTTACTTACAACTTTACATGAATATTCGGACCACAACGACCCAGCGGTCTAGACGAGGTGATCTTAAGCCTGAGTGAAATCATATCAAATCAAATGACCACCAATACTTTGCATTTCTACTCCAGCGAATGTTTAGGTGAAGGAAATGCCTGTCGATTTTTCTTTAATATTGGTAATTCTATACCTTTTTATTGTTATAAGCTGATGGTGATGACTATTTAAACGTTGATGCCACTATAGTTCTATTATGATAATGTTACTCCTGTTATGGTACGACTGCTGCTATCCTGCTCTTTATACCCCGCATTTGTCACTTACTTCATCCCTTGCCTTCACAACTGAGCTTTATTGGTTTCTTTACTCTAACAACCTCTTTGCAGGCACCAGCTCGGGCAGGGCGGGAGGGGCTGGAGGCAGCGTCAAGGTAGCCGGAGTCTCGGGCGGCACCGAAGCGTAATGAAGCACAGCCAAACCATTGCATGTAGCCCACCATTGGCTAGTTCATGTCAAATATCATCTGTACTTCATTGGTATTTATTTACCATCTCTCCTCCTCAGTTTATATCTTACCATGATCACTTATATATTTCATGTTGTTTCCTTCTTCGCCTCTTCATGCAGAATCGAGGAAACGCGACGTGGAAATAAGCTTCATTTTTTTTCTTGGAACAAGCTTCGGTTTCGTTTCCGTCAATGTAAGGTTACATAATACATAGGAATACATAGGAAGAACAGACACCAGAAGACCTGGCTGCCTGTGGCGCTACTACTAGTAATCTACGTGTGGTAGAACCACATATAGATATAAAGGGTTCCCAGAGCCTGGATTTTGAAGCAACTGGCGGCCATCTTAGGGTGACGGATGGCGAGACAGAGAAATTTAACATCACATAGTTAAATCTGCTACAAGTTACCAGCGCCTCGGCGATCCTCTGTCAGATAGACTTTTATTTTCTTGTCCATTTTTTACCCCCTGATTATTGTTAGATTGGTACATGTCATATACCATCTGAATTGGAAAAATGTGAATATGAAACTGTAAACGAAAATCTAATGCAATACAAAGTACATGAATGACAAGTTGAAGCAAAAAAGGTGAACAAAAATGTTTATACACTACCATATTTTTTTCTCATTATTTTATTGTAGGTATACCTAAGTGCAATAAATTTGTGATCATGATATACAGCAATGTCTCATCAACACGATGATAGGCTCAGGTTTCCAAAATATCATAATGGTGGCTAGCTAATAGTGGTTAAGTGTAAACATGTGGAATCATGGAAAGGTCGCCAATCCGTCACTCTATGGCGGCCGACCACAGTTACAGGCAGGAGTAGTGGCTTCACCTCTCACCGTGGCGAGAAATGGAGTTGAACCCTCTTGTATATAACTCAGTGGGTAGGACCCACCTCTCCCTCCGGCAACGTGCCAGCAGGAAATAGTTAGAAGAGAACACCATGTGCCTTTAAGGAAGAAAGGGACATGGAAATTTTACAGTAAAGAGAGAAGTAAAAGGAAATTACTACCCTTAACTTACGATACTGGTGACCTAAGGTGTGGGATAAATTTTTAAGTCTTCAGGTTGTAGGCGTGCTGCAGTGTGCCTGAAACATACGAAAAAGGGTCAGTAAAATCCTATGTCCCTGAAGTGCTTATCCAATGAAGACTTGAAGCTATTGATACTCTGTGCTCTAACTACTGTACCCAATTTTGTTAGTTCTTCTGTTACGACCAAGGAGTGTAAGGGTTTGACTCTGGTTACGATCCCTGTGTGTGTGTGTGTGTGTGTGTGTGTGTTTGTGTGTGTGTGTGTGTGTGTGTGTGTGTTTAGGATAACGATAGGAAAACATTGAATGATCGTACGTTGTTGTAATGTCTTTATAAATAAATAATTTCTGAAAAAGAGCAGTTTATTATTTTAGCCTGACCTGATCTAATAATACACCCAATCTGTAAGACAAGCTCACGGCTGAAGTCCAAAGGCAACACGAAATTGGTAACTACTTTGCGGCGCGGAAGGATACCAACACATGTAAGAAGAGACTTCAGTAGACGATTGGCAGTGCCGTGGTGAGGTAGCGGAACTATTTTCTAGATTTTTTTCGTGATTACTATCGTTTTTAAGACTTGACAAGGTAACGTGATGACTCTGGGCTGTGTGTGATCATGTCCCGATGCTGAGTTAACCGGTCGTGAGGGATTAACGTGGAAAAAGAGGAGACTTTAACATTAATTTGTGTGAGGTTGGTTGGACGGGAGGGCGAGGCAGGTGTTTACTGTTTATAGTAGAAAAGGAAAAAACAGTAAACTACGTCTGGCAAAAATTTATGATGGTAAATCTTAGGAATAGCGGCTCCTAGCGGATGCGCGCTTAGGGCACGGTGTGGTGGTAATTACAACATTTCTAGCACGTACGACGGGGTTTTGACAAGCGGACAGGCGAGTTTATGTCACAAGGGGCGTATTTTTCCACGCTGGCCTCACGATTTCTTCCAAGTCGATGGACAATGAGACTGCGAGCTCCGGGGTGAAGAAAGGGAAGAGCCCGCGCGGAAAAAATACACCCTTGTGACATAAACACGCCTGTCCGCTTGTCAAAACCCCGTCGTACGTGCTAGAAATGTTGTAATTACCACCACACCGTGCCCTAAGCGCGCACCCGCTAGGAGCCGCTATTCCTAAGATTTAACTTCATTATGTCCAGTCTGTGCGTGTTGTGGTATAAATCTTTGCTGCTACTATAATCTACTTCTTCACTGTTTCCTTATTGTTCACTTAGTGTTGGAAGAAATTCTGAAGCAAGAACAAAACTATACTAAGCACGAATTCGTAATGTAATGTAGTAGAAATACGGGAAAGGAGGAAAGTTGAGAAGCACAAATATCAGTGAATAAGATCAAGGAGTGGATGAGGAAAGACCAAAAGTTACTGAAGGGAGTAGAAGGGCGCGAAATAATGACGAATGGAAGGATAGGATGAAGCAAGACTGAGAAAAGAGGTTCGAGGCGCGAGTCTCGGCGAGCAGTGGAAGGACAGGACGAGGCGCGGCGCTGGTGAGGGGGAAGCTGCCCACGACACACCTGGGATGGAGAGACGCGTTCAAAATTAGTTCAGTTTGCCGACTCGCAGGTGTGTACAGCTAATTACCAGGTATTTAATTATGGAGGGAGACTTCTTGACATTATTTAGTTACTTTAGTTACTTTGTTGTTAATGTGGGACTTTCAGCGCTGCCTCTGTGTAGTGGGTAGTAGTGTGTATTGTATTGTCCCTCCAGACCATGGAGATAGTAGCCATGCTTGCTCCCAATAGTGATATATCGAAAATGTGTGTTTCTGCTTGTTTCCTTTTTCTTTTTCTCCTTTTCCTCTTCCCCTTCCTTGTTCTCTTTCCACGTCTTTCGTTCCTCTAATATCCCCCATGTCATTTTTCAGGCTTTTTCGTGACATGTTATTACTTGCAATTAAGCTCCTCTCTCTACGCCTCCTCCCTGCTGTTTTGGTTTTATTTATTTTGTCTTCTTTAACCCTAACTACTATACATTTCAGCGGCGGACAAACGCTGTTTTTCGCAAATATCTCCTAAACGATTCGTTGGATCAGTATGATATTTCAGTACACTACCTTTAACACCCGGACCTAATTTATGGCTGATATACCATATTGCAATGTGTGTTATGTTAGGAGTTTACTGACTGATATTAAGCCTAATCCAGTCATCATATCTAAGGTGTTATACAGAATCGGACGAGTGTGGGGTACTCGTCTAACCCCTCCACCAACGCCCCGAACAACCCCCAGACCACTCCTTCCCTACCCCAATATCGCAGCATCCCCCTCCTCGTTTCCCTCTTCACCCCCCTACTCACACCATCCCCCTTCCCCAGCCCGAGGCTATGACTCAAGCAGAGGCAAGGTATAACTCATTGACTGCCGAGGCGCATCCAGGTGTTGTACAGTAATTATCAACGTGAAATACGTCTTGCCTCCATGGAATTGTACCATGCTCTTAGTTAATAATCATATCTATACATATACACCTACATAACATTCTAATATATAATACAGTGATGGGAGAAATAGGGAGGGACATAAGAATGATGAGGGAGGCGAGGAGCTAGGGGGAGAAGAGGAAGGACAATGAGAGCGAGAAGGGGGAGAAGTAGTTGTGGTTAGGAATAGTTTGGGAGGGTGTTGGGGGGGGGGGGGCACACTTTCCTTCGAATGCGTCAACATGACTCGTCGGGTTTGTGTTATTTTCCACGAGTAAACTCCTCACATAACACATATAGTATCGTGGTATGTTAGCCATAAATTAGGTCCGGATGTTAACTGTAGTGTGCTGAAATGTCATACTGATCCAACGATTCGTTTAGGAGATATTTGCGAAAAACCGCGTTTGTCCGCCGTTGAAATGTATAGTAGCTGAGAAGGAAATGCATGGACTTTTTTTTCATCTTCCCTAATGTTTCTGCTCCCTTTCAAAATTTCTCAAATAGTCATGCGATGCCGGATTTTTTTTTTCCAGTAAGAGGCACCAACAGACTAAAAAGAAAAAAAAGAAAAGAAACAAAAACGTCCGCTACAGCGCTGCTCCCGCAAAGAGGACAGTTAAAAAAGACGATAGAAAGGTTCAGATTTGTTTAGAGAGGTGTCTTGGAACTCCCCTCTTAAACCGCTGAAGTTGTAGGAAGGCATAAGAGTATTGCCGTCAAGAAAAATATCTTGGAAGATTACCTTATTTGGTCACACGTAGAATACTCGGTGTAAGTGAATATTGTATTACTATGTAACCTTTTGTCCTTCAACCCTGCATGTGTTTCCTTTCTGGTATGATCATAACGAAAGGGATTTTTTTTATAGCCTTCTGAGATGAAATTTATTTAGAGGGAATGAAGTGTTCTACGTGAGGATAATTTGATTACACGCACACACACACACACACACACACACACACACACACACACACACACACACACACACACACACACACACACACACACACACACACACACACACACACACCATAACTGACTGCAACAGCATATTCACACGACACGGAAATCTTGACTGCTTTAATAATAATAATGATAATAATAATAATAATAATAATAATAATAATAATAATAATAATAATAATAATAATAATAATCAATATTTCTTCTACAATATCATTATTCTAACTATTTACCATTTTTATCATCTGCTACTACTATCTTGTACTACTAACATCACAGCAACAACAAAACAACAACAACTACTACTACTACCCCTACTACTACTACTACTACTACTACTACTACTACTACTACTACTACTACTACTACTACTACTACTACTACCCTCTGACGGATTCTATCCCCCTCTCTACTTTCATCTCCAGTTTCCTTTCCGGCAGTTCTATCTCTGCTGTGGTAGAAGGTCGCTGTACTCCCTCAAACCTATCAACCGTTGTGTCCCGCAGGGCTCTGTCCTATCTCCCACTCTATTGTTCATTAATGACCGTCTTTCCAAAACAGTTCTATCTACTCGTACGCTGATGACTCTACTCTGCATTAGTCATTTTTTTACAACAAAAGACCCTCCCAACAGGAACTACGTACTAGACTGGAGACTAGAACTTTTAACCTCAGAACTTGCAATCTTTTCCGATTTTGGCAAGAGGAACTTGGTGTCCTTCAACGCCTCAAAAACTAAGTTTCTCCACCTATCAGCTCGACACAATCTTCCAAACACCTATCCCTTATTCTTCGTTAACACTCAGCTGTCACCTTCTACACTAAACATCCTTGGTCTACCTCAACTCAGAATCTTAACTGGAAACCTCATATCTCCTCTTACTAAAGCAGCTTCCTCTAGGGTGGGCGTTCTGTATCGTCTCCGACATTTCTTTTCACCTTCCCAGATACTCTCAATATACATCTATGAATGGTATATATGACCGCTGAGTGCCGGATGTGCGCAAGCCCGTATCTATCTCATGAACAGCCCCGTACTGGCTAAAAGCAAAATGAAATGCTTCGTCTCTTGAATATTTCGTTCATGACCGTATTTTGCTTTCCAGCATCTCTATTGTGATGTAATTTTGGTAGATGCGCATTATTTCTGAAGGTGTGATTATTTCGACTTCTGATTTAAAATAAGTGCTTTACATACACGATGCTGTGGAAAGCAACACCGAAACTGTAAAAAGGTGTTAAACAAAGGATAAAGCGTTCCCGTTGCCATCTGATAGCCAATACGGTCTACTGCTTGCTTGTTTGGAAATGTAAACAAGAACCAGTCTCTCTCTCTCTCTCTCTCTCTCTCTCTCTCTCTCTCTCTCTCTCTCTCTCTCTCTCTCTCTCTGTCTCTCTGTTCGTAAACGTTAAAAAATAATTATTCTTTTGTGAAGCAAAATACACAGATACATATTTTATCGTGTGGGTGTGGGTGTGGGGTGGGTGTGGGGGGGGGGGTCGGTGTGTGCTTTCCATTGCCATGTTTAGCGCGGAACCTTTGATGAATTGATTTTGTGTTTGAACAGAGTATAACACGTGTGTGTGTTTTGTTTGTTTGTTTGTGGTATATTCCGATAAAGCTTGCTCATTTGTATTTTGTGAACTGGCACACACACACACACACACACACACACACACACACACATATATATATATATATATATATATATATATATATATATATATATATATATATATATATATATTATTATTTTTATTTTTTTACTTTTTGACCTATGACGCCGGAAGGCTCTCTTGATGGGGCCTGATGGTCAGCCCAAGCCTGTTGTGGCGCAGGTAAGCAAGATGGCGCTACTATAAAAACCCTTGCCTGAGCCATAATGGGCTGGAGCGGTCCATCAAGCCCCGTCAAAAAAGCCTATCGGCGCCATAGGCAGAAACGTTAACAATAAACATCTCTCTCTCTCTCTCTCTCTCTCTCTCTCTCTCTCTCTCTCTCTCTCTCTGATCATATCAAGCTTTCCTTCCTCGGGCAAGAATTGTTGGCTCTTCAGTTAATATAGTTTCCTTCGTCCACTTTTTCCTAACTTTGCGAAATACTCCTTGATGTTCTCCCGGCATTGAAGGTTTCATAAGTACTCCTTGATATTTTCTGCTACTGAAGGTTTTATAATCATGCCTTAATGTATTTTCGTCACTGAAGGGCATTATGAAATACTCCTTGATATTTTTCTGTTACTAAGTGGTTTGATAAAATACTCCTTGATATTTTCTTGTCATTTAAAAGTCTCATAAAATACTCCTTGACATTATCCTGTTACTGTGGAAGGTTTCATAAAATTACGTGACATTTACAACCTTGTGTATCAGTTGCGTACTTCATAACTTAGTATTTTACTGATTACTTAACTATTTATTCATGATATGTCTGCCATATGCTCATACAGTAATTTGTTTGTCATTTGATTAGTGAGTGAGGTGGAGTTGCTGGACATTTGCTTTTCTTTTTCTTTTTTCTGTTTACTTTGTTTAAAGAGAACGTTCTACTTACCTTTTCTTAGTTTAAGTAATTGTTGGTATTATCATATACTACATTCGTAAAGGTATAATATATTGTTTTAAAGGAAAAGATGCACTCTGCGTTTTTTGCATCTTATTTTCTTTCGGTAGAATTATGAACTTGCGGGTCTTCTCTATTTTGGTGGCCGGTCAGAAAGTGGTGCACGATTTAATAATTTGTTTTGTTTATTAATTTATTTTTTCATTCATTCATCCACCCATTTTCCCGTTGTTTTTCCCTTTTGTGCTTTCTTTTACTTTATACTCTGATTATTTTCTTCTTTCTTATCTTCTCTTGTCCATACTTATTTTATTTATGTCTGTTTGTCTGATTTTCTACCTCTTCCATCTTCCTGTGCCATGTAATAAGGTTGATGAGGAGGTGATGGTTGATGTTTCCATGGTGTTTCGTCCCTCACTTGACCCTCATATCAAGTTGAATGTAGTAGCTTTTAGATGATATTTTAGTGGTATCTCGTCCCTCTCTTCTCCTTAGTTGCGAATGTTCTAATTAATGGTCCCGGGGACACTGATGAGTTTTCAACGTATTTGTTGAGCTGTTTTGGACTTGGCAGAGCTGTATGTGTCAAGGCTGAACATCTGGTCTTATCCATTTGATTCAAATACAGACAACAGTAGAAAGCAGTTCGTCATCAACATCTTGTTCACTTGTGTATCTGGGTTCTTTCATCCAGTATGAGGACTGACCTGAGAGTTAAGGGGAAAATTAATTATTATACTTTGAAAGGCAAGCAATATAAAAATATGTACCTAAAAACAGGGGGAAGATAAAATATTTTGTGGGAGGAAGGTACCCAGGTAAATAAAATAAAAATATCGCAGCAGGTAAGCATTTTCAAATAGATGTGAAAAGTGAAGTGATGAGTAAGATTTACACGTACGCTAAGGAAATAAATAATGTGGTGGATAATGTTTTCGTCTGCAGTTAACAAGTATTTCGAGGTAAGTAACGCCTTCCAGATACAGGACACCTCTCCTCCCGAAATTGACCCCTCTTTCGGCCACCTCTTTGGATTCTTTTTAGCAGCGAGTAGCGGGCTTTTTTTTTTTAATTATTGTTTCCTTTTTTTGTGCCCTTGAGTTGTCTCCTTTGTTGTAAAAAAAAGAAAGGTGAAAAGATATCTATAAAGGTAAGGTGGGGTGGGAAGAAGAGAGAGAGAGAGAGAGAGAGAGAGAGAGAGAGAGAGAGAGAGAGAGAGAGAGAGAGAGAGAGAGAATATACAATTTGTGTATACACTTTGTTGTTAAAACTTGGTATGAATATTGCAAAGTTGATACCGCTATCTCTCTATATCTGTACTATTTTTATAACAATGTTGCTGTTGCTACGGTACTGCTATCGTTATCTTGCTTTTAGAAACTACGTTATCACCTAATTCATCCCATACTATCACAACTTACCTTTCTTTACTCTAACAGCGTCTTAATTGATTTTTTGATGTTGTTTCCTTCTCCTCCTCGTCGCATGTAAAATTTTGAAAACGAGACATGAAACACTTTTGTTCCTGTTTACAGGTTTCACTTTCATTTCACGCACTGTAAAGTTACACACAATCAAATTTGATACTGTTACGTCAAAGGATTCTAGAGGGTTACCCTTTATATGTAATCTATATCGATCAGTCAATGGGAGGCTACGCCGGGGGGTGCGCCTCGCCCACCCTAACGCCAAACCCTGGGGTTCCTCCGGGCTAATCTCCATGCCCCTTCCCATCCTGAGTACCTCATGGCAGGATCAGTCCATAGAGTAACTATATAGTTTCCTTGGTTAAGAAAACTGACTAAAATATAGTCGCCGTGGTTAGGAGAAAATTAATGTTTAAGATTCCTTGGTTAACGTGTGTGTGTGTGTTGGTAGGATTATTGAGAACCATTGAAATAATCGTACGTCGTTTAAGTCTCTGTATACAAAACAAAGTTCTGTAAAATCGCAAATTTTCTAATTTATAGTACATCTTGACTGAACCATAAGAACAATACGTATAATAACAAAACCTGAAACACGCCTTGGCACTACTTAGCCGCGCGGAAGGACATTGAGGCAGCATCGCGCTGCGCACAGCGGACGACCATCAGCTGTGTGTTGGTTTGGGGTGAAGTCTTTTTTCGTGACGGTTTCCTTGATAACAAACGTTTTTAAGACTTGACAAGTGAACATGGTGAACTTCAGTTGTGCGTAAATATGTTGAGGTGTTGAATATACCGACCTGTGTGAGGTAAATACGTGGAGATGAACGCATTCAACACTCAGCGTGTCGGCGTGTGGGGGTGTCAGCCGGCAGATGTTTTTAGTTCTTTACCGTAGAAAGAGGAAAAAGAAACCTAGTATATTCACTGTGACAAAGAAAAGTGTACTGCGCGTCATAAACAGCAAAGACACCCACAAGTGCGAGCGTGAAAATTTAGCCTATACAGAATAATAATATGGGGAAGGGTTTGCAGCGACCTCCCTCACCGTCGTCTGCGTCCTCCTCGCGGCAATATTTCCTTCCCATTTCTTGCTTTTTTGTTTTGTTTTCTTCCCTTCCCTTTTTATTTTCCTCATCTCCATTTCCTTTCTGTTGCAATAATTTCCTTTCTTTACTCTTTCACTTTTCCTATTGTTTAACTGTCGATGTCAAAAGTTATTTACCATATTATAGAGGAAAGAGAGGATTGTAAAAATGTATTCACTGTGACAACGAAAAGAGGATTGAACGTCATAAAACTTAGTAGTCTGCAAGTCCGAGTGTGCAAGTCTAGCCTAGTTCATGGCGTGGAGGTGTTGTCTAAAGACCTTATATAGAAGAAAAAGGAAACTTATTGCATTCACTGTGACAACGAAAAGTGTATTGGGCATCGTAAAACTTAGCAAAGAAGCCGAGGTGTGTGAAGGTGTAGCCTAGTGCGTGGCGTGGAGAAGGCGTTGCAGCGGGGTCATATTCCGTCGCCCTCACAGTTACATTTATTTTTATTTTTAACAGTAAAGGAGCAGCTCTAGGGGGAAAATAAATCAAAACCAAAAAGTCCTCTGTCATTGTTCTCTGTCAGTATGAAGCGTGTGTATAGAAGCGCGAATAAAGGTAATAATTCCGTGATGAGTGGCTGAGGCTTTTGTCATGGAGAGGTGCGGGAGTTGAGCAATGACGGAGAAGGGAAAGTTGAAAAGCACGAACATCAGTGATTAGTATTATGGATTGGATGAGGCAAGGCAAAAAGTTAAAGAGTAAAGTGTTCGAAATAGTGACCAATGAGACCAAGACTGAGAAAGTTAACAAGGCCGAGATGTAATGACTTGTTAGGTAGAAAAATTGTGGAGTGGATGAGGCAAGACAAAAAAGTTAAAGAAAAGAGTAGAAGTGCGCGAAATAGTGACCAATGGAAGGATAGGACGAAGCAAGACTAGGATAAAGTTAACAAGTGCGGGAATCGGCGGGCAAGAAAAGGACAGGACGAAGCGCACCTGGGATAGAGCAACACGTTCAGGTAAGTTCAGAGCCCCTGAACAGGTATTTAAATATCCTATTGATGAAGATGTAATTTCTTGGAGGAACTTTTTTGACATTTTTATTACATTGTTACTTTGCGTTTGACAATTTCGTCGTTGTTCAGGGACTTTCAACGTTGCTTTTGTGTAATGGGCAGCACTGTACATAGGGACACCGTTGATCAAGGAGCCTTTATTGGACATGCTGATATTGTATTTTGTTCAGCTTTATTTTTTTCATTTTGCTCTCCTCCCTTTCGTCGTTCTCATTCCACGGTCTTCCTTCTTCTGATATCCACATTTTCCTTTCCGTGTTTTTTTTTTTTTTATGTCTTTTGTTTCATGGTATCACCAACAAGTTTCCTGTACGCCTCCTCCCTGTTGGTTATTTATTTCGCCTCCTCATTCCTTCATTTCTTTTGTCTGTTCTAATCCTTTATTTAAGACTTGTCGTAAAGCTAAGAAGGAAATAAATGGACATTTTCATCATCTTTGCAAATGTCTGTTTGTCCTAATTTATACTTATAACATCTCACTGCGATACCGGTATAAGAGTAGGCTATAGCTGTCAAAGAGTCTAATCAGACTATAATGGAACATACTGGATCATTATTTTATGTGCTCATGTAGAATAGTCTGCGTAAGTGAACATTGTAATTGTGTGTGAACTTTTGTCCTTAACTACAAACTAATGAAAGGGAATGATGGATGGTCATATAGCCTAATGGGAATATATGTATGCAGCTATTTCCATTTCTATTATCATTATATATTGCAATTATTATATATTATTATTATTATTATTATTATTATTATTATTATTATAATCATTGTTATTATTATCATATTATTATTATTATTATTATTATTATTATTATTATTATTATTATTATTATTATTATTAATGGTATTATTATTGTGGCACCTTCGCATTTCAAGTTCATGAATGCGTGAAAATCAACTGTTGTAATAGACATTCAAGCTTATTTTTCAATAATTTATTTGAATGTTTGTTAACAAAAAAAACAACTCAGTCGTTTGCATCGATAATCTAACATACAAGCACACGGAAACACAAGCTTGTATCAAATAACATAGTTACGTCACGCTCGAACGATCTATGTTTTTTCATATTCATTGATTGATAGCTCATTTCAAGTATATTAAAAGACATCTGGCTCTGCAAGTACAAATAAAGGGTATTTTATTGATTTACTGCATGTAAATAACGATTAATAATCAAAATAACATGAAACAGTATTGAATGCGATGCTAGGCTATTTCGAATATTAGGCTACGCATGTTATTTACATGCAATACATCAACATTCCTTGTGTATAGACACTTGGAGAGCCAGATGTCACTTTATGTACCTGAATGAGATGAAATATGAGTATTTGAAAGGCTATGGATCGTTCGAGTATGATCAGACTATACATTTTAATATACAAGTTGTTCCTTCGTGTGCTTATATGGTATATTATCGATGCAAAACGGCGTGTTTGCGTTTCATATAAGAGGGCTTGATTTTTTTTTGTATAAAGAAACACTCAAATATATCACTGAAAATATATCTAAAGTTGATCTTCGCGCAATCAGGAACTCAATGCGCAGGTGCCACATCTACGTTCACGAGTGGCCAGAAGGAATGTAACGGACTACTACTACTACTACTACTACTGCTAGCCTACAACTACTACTACTGCTAGCCTACAACTACTACTACTACTACTACTACAGTCAATGTAATCGAAAAAAACATGGATTGCTTGAGCATGCTGTGACTATGTTATTTGATAGAAGCTTGTCTCTTCGTGTGCTTGTATGTTAGATAATTATCGATGCAAACAACTGAGTTGTTTTTTGTATACATAAACATTGAAATATATTACTGAAAGATAAGCTTGAATGTCTATCACAAATAAAAATGCGCAGGTACCACATCCATCAAAGTTCCCGCTTTGTTGGTGGACAGATGAAATTAAACAGACTATGCTACTATTATTACTACTATATTTATATATATATATATATATATATATATATATATATATATATATATATATATATATATATATATATTTTTTTTTTTTACATATGGCCTGTAGCGCCGATAGGCAATTGTTTATAGTGGCGCCATTATCATTGGCTCATGCTACCCCCCAGAGCTCATTCTTGATTTCACTTGCGCTTTACTAATGATAATATTAGCAATGATAATGATAATAATAATAATAATAATAATAATAATAATAATAATAATAATAATAATAATAATAGGTAATAATAATACCACCACCACCACCGCTATCGACATTAGTACTACTACTACTACTACTACTACCACCACGGTACTACTACTACTAGTACTACTACTACTACTACTGCTACTGCTACTACTACTACTACAACTACTACTACTACCAGTACAAGTAGGCTTAAGTTGGGTAGGCGGTGGCGTAGGTGGTAGCGTACTGGGCCCACATTCACCGCGTGATGGACGACGCGGGTTCGAATCCCCACGCTACCACTCGGATTTTTCAGTCACCGCCGAGTGCCTTAAAACTACCCACATGCTGTCCTGAAGACCACCCATCGACCCGGACTCTAGAGGAAGCCGTCCAAGCGAATCAAGAACGAGTTCCGGGGGGGCAGCATGAGCCAATGCAAGATGGCGCCACTATAAACACTCGCCTGTGCCAGAACGGGCTGGGCCGACCATCAGGCCCCACCTGGAAGAAGCCTTGGGCCGACCATCAGGCCCCACCGGGAAGATGCCTACCGGCGCAATAGGCAATCAACGTAAAAAAAAAAAAGAAAAAAAAAAAAGCCCAGATCCTCTTCTCCTCCCCAAGTATTTCCCTTTCTTTTCTTCTTTTTAGTATCCTCCAACCCATCCTTCCATCCTCTCCTCCTTCTCCTCCTCCTCCTCCTCCTCGTCCTCGTCCGCCTAGTCATGCCAAAGTCTAGTCCCCAACATTTTAACATCTCGTCTTGTTTTCAGATATTTCGCGCGAGTGTTTGCAGTGTTAGGAAATGCAAACATGAACCAGAGTGTGAGCAGTCTCTCTCTCTCTCTCTCTCTCTCTCTCTCTCTCTCTCTCTCTCTCTCTCTCTCTCTCTCTCTCTCTCTCTCCTTGAAAAATGAATTATTTGTATTACGTAAAAGAAAATACATAGCTATGTATTTGTACTGTGTGTGTGTGTGTGTGTGTGTGTGTGTGTTTGGTTTTCATTGTAATGTTTAGCGTGGCAACTTTGATGAATTAGTATTGTGTTTGTGTGTGTGAACGGAGTAGTACACTCTTTTTGTATATTTGTTTGTTTTTAGCATATTCTGCTGACAAAACATTCATCTACATTTTTTTGACTGGCACAGTAACAGACAGACAACAGGTGCGCGGACACACACACACATACACACAAACATACACAAATATTTTTACCTGTCTAACTTTACAAGGGAGCAAACATATGATAACGCTTTCTAAGTTATAACACAGCTTTTCACTATTTATCCAGAACAGGGAGATGATTAAATTTAGTGTGATTACTCTCTCCATGAAAAGAGCACAAGCTTAATGATTAATGCACAGGAGACCAATACACATGATAACGCTCTGTAACCTACCTTTTTGGCATGTATTTTGGGACAGGCAGATGATTAACCTTACTGTTATTATCCTCTCCATAAAACAGTTGAAGATTAATGATTATTGCATAGGGAACACCAATACAAATGATGTACGATTGATAATTTATTGTAAAAATATATACCATAGTTCAACACTTTACGATGAGAACACAGACACAGACAGACGAACAGACAGACGTACAGACAGACTCGCCAGCCCAGTCCTTTTTTTTTTTCGTTATCGATCTCACTTGTGTCATGCAAAGAAAATATATTGTGCTTTCTTGCTCTGCTTCTAAACCTTTGAGAGAGAGAGAGAGAGAGAGAGAGAGAGAGAGAGAGAGAGAGAGAGAGAGAGAGAGAGAATATTTGCTGTAATAAGTTTTACTTATTGTTATTTTGCTAATAAGTACCGTACGCCTTCACTTATTGTGTTTTTGCCATTCCTCTTCTCTGATATTCTTCTTCTTCTTCTTCTTCTTCTTCTTTTAGGTACTGTTTCTTTTATTATTATTATTATTATTATTATTATTATTATTATTATTATTATTATTATGGTAATTATTTTCATTATCATTATTATTACTTGTCTCTAATACCATTATTATTGTTATTATGTTGTCTGGTATAAAGTGTGTGTGTATGTGTATGTGTGTGTGTGTGTGTGTGTGTGTGTGAGAGAGAGAGAGAGAGAGAGAGTGTGAGAGAGAGAGAGAGAGAGAGAGAGAGAGAGAGAGAGAGAGAGAATTCCGTTGTTAAAATGACGGTAATATTAACAATACTCGTAATGATATTAGTGGTCGTAATAATAATGATAATAATAATAATAATAATAATAATAATAATAATAATAATAATAATAATAATAATACATGATATGGGTGTCATGAAAAGCATTAATAATAATAATGAAAAATACATTCTTTTTCCATTACACCAAATTAAATAACCAATGTTTCTGCCACTACACACACACACACACACACACACACACACACACACACAGACACAGACACACACACACACACTCTTACATACATATTTTTTCCTCCAGATCCAACGAAAATACACTTTTCTGACCCTAAATAGTTAATCAGAACGAACACGTTGGCTGTGTCCGGAAGTCCCTGCCTGCTGTGGCTTTGTCTTCGATTTCAATGTCCTCAGGGTGGTGGTGGAGTGGTGGTGGTGGTGGTATTGCCTCTTACTCTGTCTTCTCACTCTCATGTCGCCCTCACACAAACTGAAAAGAGAGAGAGAGAGAGAGAGAGAGAGAGAGAGAGAGAGAGAGAGAGAGAGAGAGAGAGAGAGAGAGAGAGAGAGAGAGAGAGAGAGAGAGAGAGTTTTCATAAATATACAAGTAAAACACTACACTTCATATTACGACATATTTGTCGTCTGCATCTTGTATATATTGTCAGTTCCACATTAATAGAAAAGATGCTTCATGTCCTGCTGTACATTTGACTCCCGTCAAAAAGCGAGACGCAACGCAACACACACACACACACACACACACACACCGCTCTGGTAGCTACACCGCTATGGTGGCTCAATCGGTTAGAGCGCCGCGCTGGAAGGCTTCACGGCCAAACGGGCGGCGATTGGAGCCCCGCTCAGGCCGGATTCTTTCCGTTGACTAGGAGTGGTTACTGTCCCCCCCTCCAACAAGGGGGATAGGGCGTGTGAGATCCTGGCAGTACCCAGAGATCGACAATAATGAGCACTTGCTCACGTCGTGAGGGTACCGTACATGGTGGCGAAAGCGAATCCAACTCGTGATCATGTTGTGAATCACACACACACACACACACACACACACACACACTCAGAAGAATCACTGTATATCTATCTATGTTTATCTCTTTATCTATCTATCTACCTATCTATCTATCTTTCTATCTATCTATTCATCTTATCTACACACACACACACACACACACACACACACACACACACACACACACACACACACACACACACACACACACACACACACACAGTAAAACTAAGTTATATTTCACTACACTTCTTATCTACACACACACACACACACACACACACACACTCACACACACACACACACACACACACACACCAGGAAGATATTCCCCCAATACGCCCAAATTATCGTCTCCTGAACAGCGGCTGGATATTTAAAGCATCGGAATATTTTGCATTTGTCTATTTCGGAACGGGATAAATATTTCAGCCTCTGGTAATGGCGGCGATTCGTATGCAAGTCTGGGTGTCTGGGCGGCTCTCCCCGAAGGCTTGGTGTCTCTAGGCTTGGGGAAGAGCATTGGTTAAATTTAGTTATTAAGAGGTGCTCTTTTTCTTGTTGTTTTTGAGTGGTTGATCTTGCAGTGCGGGAGAAAGATGTGGGGATAGTTGTTACTGTGGTCGGTGTCGTCGTCGCCGCCGCCGTATTATTATTATTATTATTATTATTATTATTATTATTATTATTATTATTATTATTATTATTATTATTATTATTATTATTATTATTATTATTATTATTATTATTATTATTATTATTATTATTATTATTATTATTATTATTATTATTATTATTATTATTATTATTATTATTATTATTTGTTGCTGTAGTAGTAGAAGTAATGGCAGCAGTAGTAGTACTAGTAGCACTAGTACTTTTAGTTATTGTAAAAGTAGAAGTAGTGGCTGGTGGTGGGTGGGTGGTTAGCGTGCCGGCGTCGGGCTCTGGAGGACGGGGGTTCGCGTCGCGCCCGCCGGCACAAGCTTGGATTTTTCAGTCACCGCTAAGTGGCCCTAAGGCTACCTTCGTGCTGTCCTGAAGATCATCTATTATCCCCGAATCTAGATTCTCTCTCTAAAGAGAGGATCAAAGATGTTTTTTTTTTTTTTGTGTGTGTGTGTGGGGGGGTGCAGCGTGAGCCAAGCAAGATGGCGCCACTATAAGCATTTGCCTGTGCCATAATGGGCTGGGACCGTCTATCAGGCCCCACCAAGAAAACCTACCGGCGTCATGGGCGAAACGTAACAAAAGAAAAAAAACAGTAGTAGTAGTAGTGGTAGTAGTAGTAGTTGTAGTAGTAGCTGTAGTAGAGGTCGTAGCAGTAGTATTAGTAGTAATAACTAATAGTAGCAGTCGTAATTAGGGTTGCACCGATTAATCGGTAAGTAATCGGTAATCGGCCTAATCGGCCACTTTGCCGATTAATCGGTAATCGGTCTTTTGACCGATTAATCGGGGCCGATTATTATTTTTTCTCTCTTTTATAATACATTGTACATAACACAATATTAATAATGTTAATGTAAGGATGGTGATGTTACCAAAACCCTGATACCTTTCCACAGCATTTATTTCCAACAAATCCCTATGCAAATGTATATTATGTAATTCAAATTGATATATAAAATTATGATATGAACTGAAGCACTGGTATTTGCTTCAACTTTGAAACTAGAAAAAAAAATCAACATATTACTTTATATTACAACCAAGAAAAATTATATGCCTATTTCAACTTGCTTAGTACAGTAACTGAGTAATGTCCTTCACCAAGCCTGCCGTGCATATGGAAATAAGTTATTGTAATATATCATGAAAAGTATGGAACTAGACAAGTGATTTTACTCAGCACTTGAAGTTAAACACTCTTAAATTGTAATGTAAAAACATTAATTGGGTAACATCCTTCACCATGCCTGCCGTGCATAAGACAGTAAATTAGTAGAAGACTTAAGAGATTGATAAACTTTCTGTACACTACCATTTCTAGTAGCATCTAGGATCACCACAAGAACGAGAAAACTGGCAAATTCTAACATATTAAAATCAGGATGTTTCCACAGAGCAAGGCTAAATTATAAGTAACAAATTACTAGACGTATTTGTTCTCCATACAGGAGATGACAGTTGGGCAGTAAACAAAGTTGTAAACATGAGGGTTACGGTATGTCTTTAACTTTGTGGTATCAGTGTCCAGTAATTAGTGAAGATTAATCACATTAACAATTTATAAATAATCGGCCGATTAATCGGTATCGGCCGATTATTGGTTACCGATTAATCGGTAATCGGTAATCGGCCAAATTGCTTATCGGTGCAACCCTAGTCGTAATAGTAGCATCAGCAATAGTAGTGGTAATTATACGAGTAGTAGTAAAGGTAGCCGTAGTAGTAGCAGTAGTTGTAGGAGGAGGAGGAGGAGGAGGAGTCTTTATATGCTTGAAAGAATGAATGAAATTAATGGAGCCATCTGCCTCTACGCTTCAACTAACACAAAGGTTAAAGCGCTCACTGCTGATGATGGTGATGTTATTTTGAATAATTTTATTGCTTGGCTTCAGCCCTTGAATGAACTAACGAAAACAATTAACTCGGCAGATTCTTGTCTCGGAAATACAAGTTATTATGTGGCGTCAAATGCCCCAAATGGTTCCTGGTGGTAGGGAAAAAATACATAATACCACTAGCTTGTAGGTTTTAAGGTTAGCGTCAATTTATGGTAAATACGACCACTGAGTAGCGAGTACGAGCGGGACTGTGAACGGCAGAAGGTAACATGAGATATTTCATCAAAATAGTTGAGCATCCCCATCTGCAAAAATTCGACATCTAGTTACAGAAGCTGCCCTGTAGAAGCCTATCCGCCTTATGCAGTCTCCGTATGCTCTTACACACACACACACACACGAAAGTAAGGATGGTGAGGGATCGTGAAAAATTCACTCCTCCTCCTTCTCCTCCTGAGTGTCCCAGGGGTACATAAAGTGATGCATATTGAGTCCAGGTGTTGTAAATACCTGCAGGAAATATTTACCTTCGGGGCGAATATTTAACCTGAATTACTGGCCCAGTCCTTGAGGAGGAGGAGGAGGAGGAGGAGGAGGAGGAGGAGGAGGAGGAGGAAGAAGAATAGGAGGAGGAGAAGGAGGAGGAGGAAGAGCAATGTGAATAAAATACTTTGCTGATGATCCATATTGTTATTCGGATATTCGTTTGAGGGAAATATTTACGACGAACGAGTTGATGCTGCGAATATTTTTCATCCCAACGTTCTCCTCCTCCTTGTTTCCTTGTTTCCGTCTACTCTCTCCTCTTCATCTTCTCCTTCATCACTATACGGTTACCTCCTCCTTTCCTCCTACTCACTCCTATTTTTTCCTCCTATTTTTCGTCTATTATATTTTTTCATTATTCTTATTTTTAGTCTTCTACTTCTTTTTCCTTGTCTTCACCGTTTTTTCTTTTTTATCATCATCATTATCATCATTATCATAATCATCATCATTATCTTTTCTTCTATTTATTCTTTATGTCCTTTTTCTCAAATTTTATCTTTTTTTCCCTCCTCCTTCCCTCTTGAATGATATTTGCAGTTAAAGTTTTTCAACAGTTTTAAGTGTATATACCTTCATTATTCTTTGTCTGTGTTTCTGTCTGTTTATATGTCTGTCTGTTTATCTGTCTGTTTTTGTCTGTCTGTGTCTGTCTGTCTGTCTGTCTGTTTGCCAGTCTGTTTGCCTGTCTATCTGTCGGTATGTCTCTGTATGCCTGTCTCTATCTATCTATATAATATGTAAAAGGGAGGACCAAAGATGAGCTCCGGGGGCAGCCTGAGCCAAACAAGTTGGTGCTAATATAAACACTTGCCTGCACCATAACCGGTTGGGGCCGACCATCAGGCCCTACCAAAAGAGCGTACCGGCGCCATAGCCAGAACGTGGAAAAAATGAATAAATAAATAATTAATCAAATAAATAAATAAATAGATGAATAAATAAATAAAAAATCCCGTTTCTCTCTGATTTAAGTCTAGCGCGGCATATTTTGTTGTGCTTTATAGAGTAACAGTTCCGTTGTTCTTGTTGGTAGTGGGGTGTTATAATAATAACAATTATTATTATTATTATTATTATTATTATTATTATTATTATTATTATTATTATTATTATTATTATTATTATCGCTGTTGGTGCTCTATTTCTTCCATTATTCTTCTTCCTTTTCTTATTTTCTTATTTTTCTTTTTCTTTTCATCATCCATATTGTTTTATAGGAGGAATTAATTAAGGTATCATTTCATATTTTATAAATGAAGTCCGAAGATTATCAATTTCCTCCCGATATTCCTTTAGGCTTTCTTATATTTCGTTCACTGCACAGAAAGGAGAAAACAACCTTTGGATAAAAAGTGCGACAGCTGCTCTGTTATATAAAGACCCAAGGGAAGGCCGCGGACCAGATGGTGTGAAGTCAAGCTATGTGGAACGTTCACGTCGAGACTAGAAACTTAGAGGCATAAGATATACATGAGTGGAAACGTGTGTGTGTGAGAGAGAGAGAGAGAGAGAGAGAGAGAGAGAGAGAGAGAGAGAGAGAGAGAGAGAGAGAGAGGTGGGGGGGCATAAGTCTTGCAGCAGAATGGCACAGGCAACTGCTAATAATGATGATACTAAAGTATCTACTTCTATTTATACGCCGAAGTAGAGATGGAAAATAAGCGACATTAAATAGTAAATATGCTGAAGTCAACGTACTGTCTCTCGTGGTCTCTGTAACTAACCAAAGGAAAAAAAATAAGATTAACGAGAAAAAGCCGAATAAGTCAGGTTAAATAAGCAAAGCAGAATATACGAATGAATGAGTAAAGTAGAAGTTAAATGAAGTTACTTATTATCCCTCTTATCATTTGTGGTTGTCTGTCTGTCTGTTTTCTGTCTCTTCTGTCTGTCTCTATCTCTGTCTTTGTTTCCGTTCTCTCTCTCTCTCTCTTCTGAATAATATAACACCAGGAACAAAGATAAAGAGAACGAGAAAAAAAAATGTAAAAGATTGAACATTTTAAGCCGAGTAATACCGTGTGTCTGCTATTCTTAAACTGTGCCCAAGGGGAGAGAGAGAGAGAGAGAGAGAGAGAGAGAGAGAGAGAGAGAGAGAGAGAGAGAGAGAGAGAGAGAGAGAGAGAGAGAGAGAGAGAGAGAGAGAGAGAGAAAATGTTTTAGTGCGTTGCTGCATCGCATTAATTTCGTGTCATGTGGAAAAGTTAATATGAGAGAGAGAAACAACAAAAGTGAGCCGCTCGCTGTTTATAATGAATATCCCTCCCTGTTATTCTTGCTCCGGTGCACAAGAAAGGGACAACAAGAAAAACACCAACAGCGACAACAAGAACAACACATCAACAATAATCACCAACAGCAGCAACAATAACAACAACAAACTCAAAACAATAACAACAACTGGAACCATAAACAAATTAATATCGGGAAGAGCAGAGAATAATGATACCTTGCACACACACACACACACACACACACACCATCTATCCGTCCATCTATCTCTCCCTTTCCCTTCCTCTCTTCTTCTCTTTTCTCAATTCCCTTTCCCTCTTCCCTGACCTGTCCTCCAGCCTCTACTCTTCCCCTCTTCCCCCCTCCTCCCCATGACCTTCCCAACCAATCCTCAACGCGTATGACCTTTGGAAATTCCCGAAAGATTCCTGTTTTCTTCCTGATGGAGAGGAAGTGGGGCACGGCTGGCATAGAGGAGGAGGAGGAGGAGGAGAAGTTTGTGGTTAAAGGTGTTAGAATGTGAAGAATATGCGTTTGAAAAGGATGAAATTGGAGAAGGAGGAAGAATTGTGTGGTTAAGGGGGTAGGAGAAATATAGGGGAGATTATTATAAGAAGGAGGATATGGAAAGTGAGGATTAAGTGGATGAGGCGGAGAAGGAGGAGGAGGAGAAGGAGGAGGAAAAAGCGGTATGGTGTCAAAGGCTTCTGCAATAAAAAGAGAGGAGGATATTTTGGAAGGCTAATAACGAGGAAGAGGAGAGGAGAGTGAGGATTAGGAGAAGAAGGAGGAGGAGGAGGAGGAGGAAGAGGGAATATTAGAGCGGTATGTGAAGTATTAATGCAAAGAGAGAACTTAAGAAACTGTGAGAATTATATTTAAGGATGGAAGGAGGAAGGGAGGGAGAGATGAAGAAAGGAGGGAAAGGGAGAAGAGGGAGGGAAGCAGAGGAACATGAATGAAAGGTAAAAAGAAGTGGAGAAAAGAGAGAAGAAAATGCAATGGGGAAAGATGAAGAAATGGTGTTAGTATGGTAAGAGAGAGAGAGAGAGAGTTAAGAGGGGGAAGAGGAGAAAATGAACAAGGAGACAAATAAAAGGAACGATATAAAATTAGATAAATGGGAATAATCGCGTAAAACAGAGAGGAAGTAAAAAAGGGAAAATGGGAGAAGGGAGAACAATGAGAAGATAGAAAAAAAGCACATCGAATAAACAAAAAATAAAAGGTGTTAAAGAAAGTATTGAAATCATTGAATAAAAGAAGGAAGATATACGAAAAGAAGGAAGGAAAGCAAAGGGAAGTAAAGCATGAAAAGGAGGCAAAAATGAGTTAATTAAGGAATAGAATGAAGGAAAAAAATATCAAGATAGAAAGAGGAATGTTAGGAAAGAGAGATGTGAAGTGGAAGGAAAATAGAGGAGGAGGAGGAGGAGGAAGAGGATCTGAGGAAGCCTTTATGTGCCTGGGATCGTTATGAGGAATGAGGAGTGAGGACGCTGGAAAATCATTGCCTGCCAGCGAGAGAGAAAGTGATGGAAGGAGAGAAAGAGAGATGGAGAGAGGGAGGGAGGGAGGGAAGAAGATGAAAGTGGAAGGAGGGATGAGAAGAAGGGGGGAAAGGGGTGGAAGAAAAGAGAGACGGAAGTAATGAAAGGGAAGGAGAGAGTGACGGAAAAGGAAAGAGAGAAAGGAAGATAGAAGGGAAGGAGGGAGGAAGATGAAAGTGGAAGGAGAGATAGGAAGAAGGGGGAGGTGGGGATGGATGAAGAGAGAGACTGAAGTAATGAAAGGGAAGGAGAGAGTGACGGAAAAGGAAAGAGAGAAAGGAAGATAAAAGGGAAGGAGGGAGGAAGATGAAAGTGGAAGGAGAGATAGGAAGAAGGGGGAGGTGGGGATGGATGAAGAGAGAGACTGAAGTGATGAAAGGGAAGGAGAGAATGACGGAAAAGGAAAGATAGAAAGAGAGATGGAGAGAGAGAGATGAAGGGGAGGGTGGAGGAAGAGGGAGATGGAAGTGATGAAAGGAAGAGAACATGACGGAAATGTAGATGTAGAAAAAGGAGGAGAGGATACAAAAGGAGGATGGAAGATTGTTAGAAAAATAGAACCTAGAGGAAGGGAAAGAGAGCAAGAAATGTGGAGAAGAAGAGACGCAGAGTAAGGAAGGAGATGGTGATGAAAAAGAAAAAAAGATGCTGAAGAATGGAAGAGCGAAAACAAACGAAGACATCAGTGAATAAAAAGAAAACCTCAGCCTCAAGAAACTAAAGGTGTGGAAGGAAATAAGAAAGTGTAGAAGAAAAGGGAAAGAATAAGAGAGGCAATGAGAGAGAGAGAGAGAGAGAGAGAGAGAGAGAGAGAGAGAGAGAGAGAGAGAGAGAGAGACTTGATAGGCAAAGATTATTGCAAATGAATATTAATTGTTATCGTAAATTAATTTTTATTTTTAAAAAATATTCTACATAAATGTTTTCTGTTATAAAAATTGCCAGCGTGTCATGAAAATATTTTAAAATTTTATTTCCCATTTTCCTTCCTACAATAAAAATGAGTACACACACACACACACCAACGTTGCCAGATTGTCGTACTCAGCCTCCTATGTTTGCCGATTTCCGACCCCAAAACTGCCTCCTCAACCCCAATAACTGCCTTCATATATACTTATCGTTAAAATGGCTAATTATTGGTGTTTTTAGATATAGCTATGGCTCAGAAACCGGTAAATACGAGACTCTGAGTACGATAATCTGGCAACGGTGACACACACACACACACACACACACACACACACACACACACACACACACACGGCCCGGTTGCTCAGTGGTTAGAGCGTCTGCCTCAACCAGAAGGACCGGGGTTCGAATCCCCGACCGGTTGAAGATAAGTTGGGTTCATCTTCTTTCCCTGTTCACCTAGCAGTGAATGAGGGGAACGGCTGGCTGTCTCGAGAGAGACCCGCAGCAGACCAAGAGGTGAATTACACACACACACACACACACACACACACACACACACACACACACACAGTATCACCCCCTCTCACTTATCGAAGCTCTCATGGCAACAGAATCCTCTCTCTCTCTCTATTGAAGTAGGTTAGCAACACCTATTATAGACTCTTGGTATTAATTTGGCGAGTAAGCCCCGCCCACTCACTCTCACGCAGCCAATGCTGAATAATTCATTGAAACATTCTCCAATCAGATGCATCAGGTTGGGGGAAGAGGAAGGTTATGTTCCTTGTTAAATTTCAAGTATTTTATTTTAAATTTACAAAAAAATATGACCTTCGTTTTTTCATAAATATGTAATATATAGGAGAAAAAAAATCTAATTTTGTTGTGAGAAGATTATTAAAAATAGGTTGAATTTTGAAGCAAAGTAAAGTGGAACTGCCTTTTGTTCCATACTGAGAAGTAGATAGCTTATAATATACACGTTATTATAAGGTTCAGTGGAGTGATTCTCTAACCTTAAGCCTTGTCAGGCATTCGAGGTAGAGTAAGTCAAGATATTTAAAGGTCTTAGAGTAGGTGAGAAGCAGAAGGAGGAAGAGGAGGAGGAGGAGGAAGAGGAAGAGGAGGAGGAGGATGAGGAAAATCAAAGTAATGAGAAGGATAAGGAGGAGAAGATAGAGAAAGAAGAGGAAGAAAAGAAGGATCTCAGAAACTGTATACCAACCAGTGACGTGCAACATAAAATGGGAAAAGTGGAGTAGCATATTCGACAAGATAACGTGAACCCCCTCAATACATTCCTGCTTACCTTGGGAGACTGGCTGACGCGGGGAGGGTGGCGATGCTACTGACGAAGGGGCGCGGACGCTGCGGCGGGGGGGCGTCAGGGGCCGTGGGGGGAGGAAAAGAGGATGGTGGTGGTGGCTATAACTGTGGAGAGCAGGAAGCAGGCGAGCAGAAACCTGTCAAACACCAGTGCCACCTGTTGGGAGAAGGGGGAGGATGAAAGAACATGAGAAATACCAGACATCTCCTGTAAACCTTATCACCTATCCTCAGGGTTAGAAAAAACCCGTTTAAAAAAAAAAACTTTTTTTTGGGTTTTTTATTTTTTTGCTTATTCCTCGTATTTATATGTTACGTCAATTTAAATGAGTAATTAAAAAGTAGTCAAGAGTAAAACAAAAGATGTGAAGTGTTATTTGAAGGACAGACACTTGTTTAGGTCCTGTTGATACAGGTTATTAACTTGTACTGTACAGGAAATAAACGGGTGAAGCTTGACTACCGGTCACTCAGCACTCTTCAGTTCCTCAGTCTCTCCTTGTCGTGAGTGAGAGGATCACACTGTTTAATTGTTGTGCTTAGCGGGGCACCCTGGTGCGGTTACTAATTACCCTAATATATATTTAGTATAAATTATAGTTAAGAGTCAGAAAGAAGAAAAGTATTGTTGTTTCATGTGTGTGTGTGTGTGTGTGTGTGTGTGTGTGTGTGTGTGTGTGTGTGTGCGAAGTGGTGTTGTGCGAAACGATTTGCTATAGCGGCGATGTATAGTCACGATGTAAGATGGCCTTAATTTAAGTGCGATTTGTGGAGTGACTGTGTGATATGGCTGGGTGTAATGTGGAGTATCCGAGTATGGTTTGGCTTGGTGAAACCGTGTTGTAGCGTGGTGGTGGTGTGACGATGTGTCAGGGGTGTCAAAGCAAAAACTAGAACACAAGCAAAAAAGATGAAAAAAAAACTTTGCTGTTATTTATATTTTTTTGGAAGATCTTTATGGATTTTACTTTTTTTTATTTCATGTACATATATGGACCTTATTTATCAATAGGATATAAAACAAAATTTTATGTAAAACATTTAAAAAAAACCAAAACCAAAACCAAAAACTAAAAAAACTAAAAAAACTGGTTGTTTTTTTTAGTGTTTTTTTTTTAATGCCAATCCTGCCTAGCCTCTATCCATAAACTGATCTAACCTTTTCTTGAATATATTTATCGTTGTGGTACTCCGAATTGACTGTCATGCCTGCTCCACTCATCGACCCCTGTATTGGTAACAAAGTCCTTCCCTATGTTTTAGTTGAATTGTAATCTCAAAGTTGAACCCTATTCTCATAGATCTGTTTTGGTTCTCGGGTATTCGTTACTAATCTGGCCAATCCAACATACGTACCTATCTCTGAGTGGGTTTCTCAAATTTTTTTTTCTTGCGTTCCCCTCTTTAAGCTCATCTTGTGTATAAGCCTACATCATTCACTGAGGACCGTTGTTTTCCTTTCCAAGTATGCGATGATGAATATGCTGCTTCTGCCCTTCTACTATTACTCTAGCTAATCTCTGAAACTCGTTACTACATGGTTCCCCTGGACATCGGATTCCAGCCCTAGGTTCTGACCCTAATTTAACCCTAAGGTCTCCCCAATTAACTTCCTCAAGGAGTCTTCTAAGCCCCTCGTAATTAACAGGCGGGAGGGAGAATAGGTTAGAGGAGACACGGAGAAGTAAGAAGAAGAGGATAAGAAAAAGAAGGAGGAGGAACAGAAGAAATAAGAAAACCATCAGGAAATTAAGAAGAGAGAGGGAGGAGGAGGAGGGGAAGAAGGGGAGGGGGAGGAGGAGGTGTTTACCCACTTTATGGTAAAGTAGTCACTTTTAGTAATTACTTCAGAGTTTATTTATTGAGGCTGTAGTTTATGCACTTCTTACATTTTTTTCTTTTAGATTATGGTGTTGTTGAAGCCTTCCCTCTTTTTTGAATAGACGGCTCCGGTATGATTTGTTTACATAGTTGAAAGACTTTAATGGCTGTTTAGGTATAGTAATATAGTCTAGGGTCACTGGTGCTCCCAATCTAGTTGATAGTATTATTTTCTAAGAGGCTCAAATATCTATAATTAGCCTATAACTTTTTGAATGTGCTGTTCGTCAAAGGAATCGTAAATCTACGGTTTCTGAAGTAGGAAAATTCACTATTACTACTACTACTATTATTTGCTGCCTATATCGCCGGTAGGTTCTCTTTAGAGGCCTAGTAGATTGCCCCAGTCCGTCAGTTTCGCAGGTGATTTTTTAATTTTTTTAAGTGGCTACCGTGATGCATGCTTGCTCGGCGGCACATGCTGCCTCGTGCTACTCCTCCTGACCAAAGTCGCCGAAGTTAAGGTTGATTGAAAAGCTGGGCAGCATGTGGGTAATGTTCTGCCACACGAAGATGCTTGAAAATTATCAGCGTCTTGCGGTGGGACTTGAACCAGGGTCATCAATATTACCACTTCCACGCGCTGATAACTCGGTCACCGCCTCTCCACTACTACTACTACTGTTACTACTACTACTGTTACTACTACTACTACTACTACTACTACTACTACTACTACTACTACTACTACTACTACTACTACTACTACTACTACTTTCATTTACCCCTGTTCTCCGGTGAAGGTATTATGTTTGTACTTTGTCAGGGTTGGCGTGTTTATATTTCAAAGAGGAACTTGGTAAAATAGTCACGTGTCTATACTTTGTGAAGGAGTCAAGTGTCTATACTATGAGCAGGCGTCAGATGTCTCCTTGTATACCTGAGCCAAGGAGGAGGCGGAGGAGGAGGAGGAGGAGAAAGTGGAGAAGAAGGAGGAGGGAATGTTATATTCAAGGGAAGTTATGTAATGTAACAAAGGGTGTCCCCCTCATCCTGCGCTCTTCCCTCCTCCTCCTCCTCCTCCTTCTCCTCCTCCTTCTTTCCTTCCTTCCTTCCTTCCTTCCTTCCATCCTAAGCAATCCTCTTCCTTAAGTGAGGCTATGCAGCATAGACCTCGGTAGGATCAACCCTCGTATAGAAGAAGTTAATACGTAAACGATGAATCCCATCAACATTCGCATTGACCATTACTTTGTTGCGTCAAGAGTGAACTGAACGGTCTCTCACGTATGCACAAGTGCTTTACCCTGCTTCCAAGTTGCTGAGCTGCTTGGCCAATAGATCAAATTACTAAAAGATTCAGCCACTATTTAGCCGAACAGCCTTCCCGTTTCCTTCTCTTTCCTGTTTTTCTGTACCCTCTTCTTGATTCCATAGTTACATTTTATGTGTGTATGTCTGTCAGATTCCATTTTTTTTTTGTCTGAAAAGGTTCGTCTGTCTTTGATGTCTGTACGTCCATCTATTTTTCCCCCTTCACACACACACACACACACACACACACTCTCTCTCTCTCTCTCTCTCTCTCTCTCTCTCTCTCATTTAATTAAGTTCAGAAAGATGTATAACGAAAAACTTTCTTACTACAGGAATACTCGATACGTGTGTTGTGAAATTATTACTATTATTATTATTATTATTATTGTTATTATTATTATATTGTTATCTGATTATTGTAGTTTTCTATTAATTATATCGATTTTATTTACACGTTAATGACTGGGGTATACTGCTAACTTTGATGATTTCCTTGTGATGATGATGATGATGATGATGAGCCGGGTGATGATGGTAGTGAACTTTGCCTTTAATTATCTCTCAGTCAGGAAATGTGCAGCTTTATCGTGATCAGTGTTAGTGCGTATGTGGGTGTGTGTATGGCCTGTGCCTTCATAATATTATTCTTTCACCTCCCTTTTCTACGGGGTTTCATTTCCATCACTACCCTCCTCTTTATCATCATTCTCGTCTTTTCTTCTCTTTTTTATTTGTTCTCTTCTTCTTCTTCTTCTTCTTCTTCTCTTTTCCTCCTCCTCCTTCTCCTCCTCCTCTTCCTCTTTTTCCTCCTCCCCTCCTCCTCCTCCGTGTCCTTCTCGTCCTTCTCCTCGTCCTCCTCCTTTTCCTCCTCCTCCTCCTCCTCCTCCTCCTATTCGTCCGCATTGCTCTGAATATTGGACATCATTCTTCTTTTCTCAATCCTCACACCCACATTTTTATCCTCCTCCTCCTCCTCCTCCTCCTCTCATATTTCCCTCTCTTCTCGTTTCTCTTTCCCTCCCACGGTTATTTATTTGTGTCACATTCGCAGCAACGACAACGACTAACGAGAGAGAGAGAGAGAGAGAGAGAGAGAGAGAGAGAGAGAGAGAGAGAGAGAGAGAGAGAGAGAGAGAGAGAGAGAGTCCCGGATGTGGTGTTTGCACGTGTACTAAATTCATCAATAACTTACCACGACAGGTGTGTGTGTGTGTGTGTGTGTGTGTGTGTGTGTGTGTGTGTGTGTGTGTGTGTGTGTGTGTGTGTGTTGTTTTTTGTGCTATCAAACTTCACATATATAAAAGCAACATGCCACTATATAAATTGACATCGCCGTCATTTTTTTTTGTAGAAAGAGCTGAAGGGAGAAACGAAACAAAAAACAAAGCGAAAAACAAACAAGTTCGCTAAGTACTACTCCTTTAAAACAGATAATAAAACAGAGTATCCAGAAGAAACGGTCAGTCAATTTCGGAATGCAGTGGAGGCAGAACGGTCACCATTCTCCTCTTCACTTACTTTCCTATGGTCTGTTTTGCTATACGAGTAACTAAAGAAGAGAAAGCAGGAGGCAAGAGGGACAGAAAGGAAGAGAAAGAAACAAAAGAACGGAGAAAGACGGAGCGAGATAAAATGAAGAATAAAATGGAAAGGTGAAGGAGGAAAAAAAATAAAGGAAAAGAGGAAGAGAGGGATGGCGAGGAGAAAACAAGAGAACAGGTGTAGGAGCAGGAAGAGGTGAATGAGAATAGGAGGAAGGACAGAGAAGAAAAGGCGATAATGGAGGAAAGATGGACATGAGAAGAATAGAAGGGAGGAAGAATAGAAGAAAAAAGAGAAAACTGGAAAACAAAGAAGGAAGAGAAAAGGATAAAACGGGTATGCAGACACAGACAGACAGACAGACACACAGACACACAGACAGACAGACGCACAAACAGACAGACAGACAGACAGACACAAAGACAGACACAGAAAGATAAAGATAGATAAACAGACATCAACAAACATTCAAACAGGTAGACGGACAGGTAAACAGGCAATATCTTAGTTCAACACGGCATTAAGACATCCTACACGAGGCAAAGGGGTTGTAGGACTCCAAAGGATACATTAGCCGGGGGGATCCTTAATGAATGTTAGATGAAGCGTGAGAATGTGCTAAGGATATCCTACGTCTCTCTCTCTCTCTCTCTCTCTCTCTCATATTTATCTATTTTGTGTTCATTCTTCTTTTTTTCCTTCCTATCCTCTGCTCTTTTTCTCTTCTTATTCTTCTTTCTTTTTGTTCTCCTCTGTTCTGTCTCTTCCTCTTTCCTTCTTTCTTCCTCGTTATCTCTCCCCAGTCTTCCTATTTTCCCTCTCCATGTCCAGTCTCCCCCTTGTCTTCTCTCCCTTTCTCTTCACTTTTTTTTTATATTCTCCATTTTCTCTCTCCTCTCCCTCTGTCAGTGTCTCCTTTCATGTTTTCTCTATTCACTCCATTTCTCTGTCCGTACTTACCCCCCCCCCCATCTCTCTCTCTCTCTCTCTCTCTCTCTCTCTCTCTCTCTCTCTCTCTCTCTCTCTCTCTCTCTCTCCTAATCTCCTTTTGTCCCCCTCTTTGTCTTCCCCAGTCATATCTCCTTCCCTCACGTTCCCTATTCCTCTTATCTAATCCCCCCCTTCTCCCCTCTCGGTCTCTGGTCTCTCCTCTGTCTCTCCTCTGTCTCCCCTCTGTCTCCCTCCTCCTCCAGGGCCTCAGGTTACAAGGGAAGGAGGGGAAGATGAGGGGAGAAGGTGGAGTGTGAAAGAGAGCAAATGAAGGGAGATTAAGATAGGGAAGTGAAAAAAAGGGGAAGTGAGAGACGGTATGGAGAGTAATAGATGATAGATAGATAGATAAAGAGAGAGAAGGGGGGGGGGGGGCGAGAAGTTGGCATAAATAGTCAAATTGTGTATCTATTGAAAATAAAACAGAAATAAAGACAACTGACAAATGAAAGTGTGTGGATATTGTAAATGAATGTTATTGATATGTATGTTATAGAGGAAACCTGGAAGAAAGGAAAAGCGGGAGAGGTAGAGGGAAGGGTAAAAATAGAGTTTGTGAAGGAGGGAGAGGAGGAAGAATGAACATGGAAACAAGGAGGAGGAGGAGAGAAAGTGGAATAAGGCAAAAGTAAAAAAGTAAAAAAAATGGAGATTATGAGTAAAGATAGGCAAAAAAAATAAAATGGAAGAGGAAACGAACACGAGTGGAAGGGAGAAAAGAGTAAAGAAAATTAGGGGAAAGAATAGTATAGATTTGGAAAAAAAGGAGAGAAAGAAGAAAGCATAGGAGGAGGAAGTAGAAGGCAAATGGGAAGAGAAAGCAGGAGGAAGAAAGAAAAGAACGGAGGCATACTGAGGGAAAGAAGGGAAAAATAGAATCGAAAGAAGGAGAAAGAATAAAGGAAAAGAAGAAAAGAAGGAAGGAGAGAAGAATACACCAGGAAAAGAATGTAGAATCAATGAAAATGAGAACACGAGGAAGGACAGGGAAGAAAAGGAAGTAAAGGAGGAAAGGTGAAGGAAGTGAAGAAGATAGAAGGGAAGATGAAGGGGAGGAAAAGGAGAAAACTGGAAAACAAAGAAGAAAGAAAAACGAATAAAACAAAATAACTGGAATAAAAAAAATGAGAAGGGAATGAGAAAAGGAAGTAAAGGAGGAAAGGTGAAGGTGAAGGAAGAGAAGATAGAAAGGAAGATGAAGGGGAAGAAAAGGAGAAAACTGGAAAAGAAAGAAGAAAGAAAAATGAATAAAACAAAATAGCTGGAATAAAAGAAAAAGAGAAGGGATGGCAACTAGTAGAAGGAGGAAAGCAAGGGGAGTAGCACAAAATAATTAAAAGTGAAAAAAATGGAGATTATAAGTAAAGGTAGGCAAAAAAAATGGAAGGGGAAAATACAAGAGTGGGATTGAGAAAAAGAGAAAGAGGATGAAGGACAGGACAAAGGAGAAAACTGGAAGACGAAGAAGTAGGAAAAAGGAATATAACTGAAAACAGATAAAATAAAATAAAAGAAAAAGAGAACAGAATATAATATGACTTATGAGATGGAAGAGGAAAAATCGAAACAAAGGATTATGATGAAAACGAGAATAGAAGATTAATAAAAGAGGAAGAGATGAGAGCGAGGAAGGAAGAAAACAAGAGGAAAAAGACAAAGGTGATGAGTCAAAGGAATGAAGAGTCGGAAAAGAGGGAAAAGAAACAAAAGATGGAGAAAAATGAGGAAAACAGGCGGGAAAAGAAATGAAAAAAAGAGGTTCGAAGGAGGAGGAGGAGGAAGAGAAGGAAAAGAATAGGAGAAAAAAGAAAAAAAAGTGGATAAGGAGAGGAAAATAAGTAAAACGATATAAGAGGTGTAAAAGAAGGAGGAACAAGAGATGGAGACAAAGAAAGATAACAGGAGGGAAGAGAAAAAGAGGAAAGTGGAAGGATAGAGCGTCGGAAGAGAGGGAAGAAGCAAAACCAAAGATGGAGAAAGAGGAAAACAAAGCAAAACAGGAGGAAAAAGACGTAAAAAGGAGTTCGAATGAAGAAAAGGAGAAGAAGGATGGAAGTGAAAAAAGTATTAAAAACGAACAAAAAATGGATAAAAAGGAAAATAACAAGAGGAAAAAAGAAAAAAAAAAGATGTTCTAAAAAGGAAGATAAATCGAAAGAGGATTGAAAGGGAGGAAAATTATGGAAGAGAAGGAGGAGGAGGAGAAGGAGGAGGCTTGTAAGAGAGGAAGAGAAGGAAAGCGAAGGAGGAAAAGAAGGAAGAGGAGGAGGCTGAGTCCTGTGAGATATGAAATTCCAGCTGGTGTTAGGCGAGGAGAGCTGAAACGCGTCTGATATTCCGAAGACACGAATATTCCCGTTTGGCAACCGAGAATATTGGAATGGGAATAGTAAGGAGTGGGGAGCGAGAGGAATATAAATCTCTCTCTCTCTCTCTCTCTCTCTCTCTCAGGTTGTAATGTACGCTTTTATAGTTTTCTTTTATATCGCTTTCCCGTTTTCCTTATGTAAGACTGCCTCAGCCTCGTTTTCTTCGTCATGTTCCAATAGTGTGTCATTTTACGGGCGACTTCGCAAAAGGTCGTGAATCTCATATTATTGTGTTTATGCTTGCCGTAGGAGGAGGAAGAGGAGGGGAAAAGGAGGACGAGGAGGAAGAGAAGGAGGAGGAGGAGTCGCTACAGGCTATTATGTCTGTTTGTCTATCCGTTTGTCGCTCCGTATATGATTTTTTTCTATGCAAGTCTTTTTTCTTTAATACTATGTGGAGTTATTTAATTTTTTTCTTTGTCTAATCTATTATCTCAACTGTGTCTGCCTGTCTGCCCGTTTGTTTGCCTCTCTTTGTCTGTTTTTCTCTATTTGTGTCTGTGTCGGTTTCTCTGCCTCAGTGTCTGTTTGTCTGTATGTTTAATCATCTTAGTCTATATTTCAGTCAATGGTTGTTCATTTATCTCTATTTGTCACCATCTTTCATGTTTAAACCATTCTCTCTCTCTCTCTCTCTCTCTCAGTATGCCCTGCGGCTCTGTACCAACATCGTGAGTCTCAGCTTCTCATGTCTCAGTCTCCAGGCGAGCCAGAAACCGTTGTCCCTGATTGATCGTGGTGGTGGTGGTGGTGGTGGTGGTTAATGCTGGTATTGTTGGTATGTGTAGGTATGGGTAGGAATATTAAGGGTGGGGTGGTGATGGTAGTAGTGGTGATTTATGTTCGTATAGTTAGTAATGTTCAGTATGGTTAGCAATGGTAGGGGTGAGGGTGATGATACTGGTGGTTGGGTTTATGAATGGTGATGATAGTATTGGTAAGTATGACTGAAAGTGGTGATGATGATGGCATTGTTTGGTAGCGGTAGTTGTGGTGGTGGAGGTTGTGGTAGTGGGAAGTAGTGGTTCTAGAAATGTCAGAGGTCGTAGTTGAGGTGGTTGTAGTGGTGGTAGTAGTGGTTGTAATTAGTTAGTGTGGGAGTATTGGTAGTGTTTGTAGTGGTGGTTATGACCGAGTGTGGCAGTGGCGGTTGTAGTGGTTGTATCGATGGTGGTCGTGATAGAAACAGTGTATTAAATTGATTCTTTTTCACTTAGGTTAACATCTACTTGCCGGTCTTGTCATGCTTTCTTCTTGTTTCGATTTCTACGATTTGCAATTTTCTTTTATCCTTTTTTTACTGTCTATATTCCTACGGTTGTACAAATTTATCTTTCAATCTTCCAATTCTCCAAATGTTTTTTTTATTCTTCCTATCGTTCACTGTTTTTTCTTACCTTCACCCTTACTTAATCCTTTTTAATTCAGATATTTTTACTACCTCTTCAGGAATGTAACGTAAATCTCTTGGGAGTACTTTATTTTTTCTGTCCAATTTTTTTTTTCATTTTAATATAGAAACGTTTCCTCATCTTTTCATCTCCTTTTCTATTGTTAACTTTTACCCTTTCTAGCTAACTTCTACTCACCCATTACTATCCTTCCCACTCACAGCCGTCACTCCTCACCCCTCTCTGTGTCTTCCTATACCACCTTCCTTCACCCCTTCCCTTTTTCTTTCCCCCTCCATTTGCATTTTATCACACCCCTTTCCTTTCATTAACTCATCTCTTCTCGCCCCTTTCATTTTCTTCCCCCTCTTTCTTTTCTTCTTTTCCTCCTTAACTTTTTTTCCTCATCTATCTTTTCTTCTTTCCCTTCCATAGCTTATCTTTCCTTAACGTTTTATTTTCCTTTTAGCATCCCCAATTCACTTTTCCTCACGCTGTCTTTCTTCCTTTCCTTAACTCATTTTCCCTTACCTCTTTCTTTCCTTCTTTCACTCCCAACTTCTGCTTGACTCATGTTTCTTTTCCTCCCTAACTCACCTTTCTTTTTCTTTCCTTTCTTTCTCTCCTTTCCTAACCCACCTCTCCTTTTCCCTTTCTTTTCGTCTCTCCCTCTCTAACCTTATCTTCTCAAATTTTTCTACCTCCTTTTCCTTCTCCCACCTGTTGCTTCCTTCTCACCAACTTCTTGCTCTTATTCAACTGATTACGCCATTTTCTATTCATTCATTCTTTCCCTCCTTTCCTAACCCTCCTCTCCTCTTCCCTTTCTTTTCGTCTCTCCCTTTCTAACCTCATCCTCTCACTTTTTTTCTACCTCCTTTTCCTTCTCCCACCTGTTGCTCTCTCTTCATCAACTTCTTTCTCTTTTTCAACTGATTACGCCATTTTCTATTCATTCATTCTTTCCCTCCTTTCCTAACCCACCTCTCCTTTTCCCTTTCTTTTCGTCTCTCCCTTTCTAACCTTATCTTCTCAAATTTTTCTACCTCCTTTTCCTTCTCTCACCTGTTGCTCTCTCTTCATCAACTTCTTTCTCTTTTTCAACTGATTACGCCATCCATTCATTCTTTCCCTCCTTTCCTAACCCACCTCTCCTTTTCCCTTTCTTTTCGTCTCTCCCTTTCTAACCTTATCTTCTCAAATTTTTCTACCTCCTTTTCCTTCTCTCACCTGTTGCTCTCTCTTCATCAACTTCTTTCTCTTTTTCAACTGATTACGCCATCCATTCATTCTTTCCCTCCTTTCCTAACCCACCTCTCCTTTTCCCTTTCTTTTCGTCTCTCCCTTTCTAACCTTATCTTCTCAAATTTTTCTACCTCCTTTTCCTTCTCTCACCTGTTGCTCTCTCTTCACCAACTTCTTTCTCTTTTTCAACTGATTACGCCATTTTCTATCCATTCATTCTTTCCCCCCTTTCCTAACCCTCCTCTCCTTTTCCATTTCATTTTGTCTTCCTTCCTAACCTCATCCTCTCACTTTTTTTTTTAACTTCTTTTCCCTCTCCCACCTGTTGCTGTCTCTTCACCAACTTTTTGCTCTTTTTCAACTGATTATGCCATTTTCTATCCATTCATCTTTTTTCTTTCTCTCTCGCATTGTTCTCACTCTATCGCCCTCCTTCCCCTCTTACTAACTTTTTTCCTAACACGTCTTTTATTCTCAAGTTCCTCTTTTTTCCTCACATTTCTTCTTTCTGAATCCTTACGTTTTCTCTCTGTCTTCATCCCCTTACCTTTTGTTCTCTTGTATTTTCCTATTTTTTCCCCTTTTTTCCTTCTTGACTTGTCTCATATTTCGTTTTCATTGCCAGTCCCTCTTTTCTCCTTCATATATATTCCTCCATCATTCTCTCTCCTCACCTAACCCATCCATCATTACTCAACTGTTTGCATTTCTTCATATCATGTTTTCCTCTCCCTTTAATCTTCGTTCCCTCAACTGTTTCTCTTTGCATTTATTTCTCTTACATTTTTCTTCTAGCATCATCATCTCTTTCCTCTCCTAACCCATAAATCATTACTCATCCATTCGTCGTTTTTCATACCTTGTTTTCCTCTCCCTTTGGTCTTCTTTTCCCTTAACTGTTTTCCCCACGCATTTGTTTTCCATTATCAAGGTCCTTTTTTCTTACACTTTTCTTCTAACATCATCTCTCTCCTCTCCTAACCCATCCATCATTACTCAGTCATTCGTCCTTTTTCATGTTATGGTTTCCTCTGTCTTTAATCTTCTTTTCTCTCAACTGTTTCTTTTTTCATTTTTTATTTCATTATCGACATCCTTTATTTCTCTTACATTTTTCTCCTAGTATCATCATCTCTCTCCTCTCCTAACCCATCCATCATTATTCATCCATTCGTCTTTTTTCTTAACATGTTTTCCTCTCCCTATGATCTTTTCCCTTTACTGTTTTCCCCTCGACTTTCTTTTTCATTGCCAAGATTTTACTCTCTTTTTTCTCCCTGCATCATCTTTCATCCCCCAGTCCAACTTGCCTTTCATTTCTCTTTCCTTTCCAACCCCCCTTTTCCCTTTCTTCCTCTAGCATCTTCTCTCTTCCTTTAACCCGTCTTTCCCCTTCCCAATCCCTTTTTTCCTATCATTTCTCTTCCGCTAGCATCCAATCTTCTCCTTTAGTGTATCTTTTTTCAGCTTCTTACTCTCACCATCCCAGCCTCTTTTTCCCCTATCACATTTCTTCCTCTAGCACCCTATCTTCTCCATTAAGCTATCTTTCCCCAAATTCTTTCTCCTTTCCAACCCCTTTTTTCCCATCACATTTCTTCCTCCAGCATCCAATATTGTCCCTTAACACCTTTCAGCTTTTTATCCCTTTTTTTCCCATCGTATTTCTTCTTCCTCCAGCATCCAATCTCTTCCCTTAACCCATCTTTCCCTGGCTTACTTTTTTCCTCTTGTGTTTTCCTCTCCTGTTTTACCTTCATTTTTCCTTGACTCACCTGCTGCCACTCCACCCTGGTCGCCTCTCTCCTGTCCTGCTCCGCCAGCCGCATCTCGTTCTTCTCTATCGTCTGGTACACCTTGTTCAGCACCCTCAGGAACTGCTGCTCGAAGTCTGTTGAGGGAGAGAGAGATAGAGTTAGGAAGGGGTAGAAAGAGAGTAACAATGAGGAAGGGAGGTAAGAGAGAGAGGTGGTAGATAGAAAATGGAGAGTTAGGAAGGGAAGAAGTGAAAGAATGAAGGAAGATAGAGAAGGGAAATAGTTAGGAAGCGTTAGAAGAGAAGCAGAGAGTGAGGGAGGTAAGGGAGAGAGAATGAAGGAAAATAGGGAAGGGAGAAAGTCAAGTAGGAGAGCAGGGGGAAGCAGTGAGGGAGGTAAGTGAGAGAGAAGGAAGATTGAGAAGGGAGTAGGGAGCGTTACGAGGGAGAAGAGGAGAGAGTTGGTAAGGGTTACAGGAAGGGAGACAGTGAGGAATGGAGGTACGTGAGAGAAAATAAAGGGAGATAAATAATGGAGAGGGAGTTAGGGAAGGTTAGGAGGAGAGAAATTGAGAAGGAGGGAGGTGAGAGAAAATGAAGGATCTAACGAAAGAGGAAGGGAGGTAAGGAAGGAATAATAGAGAAAGGGAAGAAGGAAAAGTAAAAAAAAAGAAACTAAATGAGAGAAGAAAGGATGCAGGGAAGAAAGAAGGAAGGAAGGAAGAGCAGGAGGTTAATGAGATAGTGGGAAGGATGTAGAGAAGAATTGAGGAAAGTATAGGAAATGAAGGTTAGAGGGAGGGAAGGAGGCAGGTTGAGAGGGATGGAGGGGGAGGGGTTGTGAGGGAAGGAGGGAAGGGGGCGATAATAAAAGACGTGGTGGTTGTGATGGTGGTGGTAGTGGTGGTGGTGGTGGTGGTGGTAGTGATGGTGTGTGTGTGTGGGGGTGGGGGGTGGGGGGGAGGAAAGGAAAAGGTGAAAATATACTGAAATTCATATATTTTTACTTTTTATTTTTTATTTATTTTTTATTTTAATTTCTTTCTTTCTTTCTTTCTTTCCTTCTTTCTTTCCTTCAATCTGTTCCCCTGCCTTTCTGTACTTTCCATTTATCTATCAATCACTCAGTCAGTAGTCATTTTATCTATCTATTTATTTATGTCTTTACTTCTATGTCATTTATTCTTTCTCTCTTTCTTTCTTTCTCTTTCTCATTTTTTCCCTCTTTCTTTCTCTTCAGTTTATTTATCCATCAATCACTCAGTCATCCGTCATTTTATCTATCTTTTAATCTATCTACTCTATCTATCTATCTGTTTGTATCTATTTATCTATCTATGTGCCTATATATAATTTCATCTATTTGTATGTTTGTCTCTGTCTTTAAATTTATGAGTAGGTAGGCCTATATGATTATCTTTCATTCATATGTTCTTTCCTTCTTCCCTTCTCCAGCTATAACTATTAAGTAAATCTTTGTAAATCGTCTATAGTTTTGTTCTAAATCTTTTCTTCTCTTTATTTTTTACTTATATAATTAATTTTCTTGCTTCCCATATCTCTCTCTCTCTCTCTCTCTCTCTCTCTCTCTCTCTCTCTCTCTCTCAATCTTTCTTTCCCACTCTCTCTCCCCTCTCTCTCTCCCATGCCTCAAATTTTCTACATGCTTGTATCTCTTTGCAGGCGTACATAAAGCTTCAAAAGTTTAATATTTCATCACTAACAACTGTGAAAGGAGAGATAAAAGTTTTACTCTCACTATGAAGTTGGGGAGGGAGGGGAGTGAGGGGAGGAAGGATGGGTTTGAGTTCATGCAGAAGAGAGACAAATTTGGTTCATATTCTTAAACATTTCGACGCCCAAGCATACACATTTGACAAGACATTTCCAGGGGTAGTTTTATGACCTTGGCGGTAGTTTGACCATTCCTCTGTACCGTAAACGTGAAGAAACGACTCACAAGAACCTGATTTATTTCTTCAGTTCATACCCAGCACACTCATTTGGCAAGGCTTTCATAGGAGTTGTAGGCATTTTCAGGAGTAGTTTGATGATCCTGGTGGTAGTTTGACCATTCTTCTGTATCATGAAGGTCAAACAAGACTCATGAAAACCCAATTAATCTCCTTTTCGGCTTTGGAAATAGTTCATGTTCAAGCACACTCATTTGGCAAGGCTTTCATAGGAGTTGCAGGCATTTTTAGGAGCAGTTTTATGATCCTGGTGGTAGTTTGACCATTCTTCTGTATCATGAAGGTCCAAAAAGACTCATGAAAACCCAATTAATCTCCTTTTCGGCCTGTGGAAATAATTAATACCCAGCACACACATTTAACAAGGCTTTCATAGGAGTTATAGGTATTTTCAGGAGTAGTTTTATGATCCTGGGGGTAGTTTGACTATTCTTCTGTATCATGAAGGTCAAACAAGACTCATGAACACCCAATTAATCTCCTTTTCGGCCTTTGGAAATAGTTCATGTTCAAGCACACAAGTTTGGCAAGGCTTTCATAGGAGTTGTAGACATTTCCAGTAGTAGTTTTATGATACTGGGGGTAGTTTGACCATTCTTCTGTGTCATGAAGGTAAAAAAAGACTCATGAAAACCCAGTTAATCTCCTTTTCGGCCTTTGGTAAAAGTTAATAAACAGCACACACATTTAACAAGGCTTTCGTCGAAGTTTTAGGCATTTTCAGGACTAGTTCTATGATCCTGGTGGTAGTTTGACCATTCTTCTGTATCATGAAGGTCAAAAAAGACTCATGAAAACCCAGTTAATCGCCTTTTCGGCCTTTGTAATTAATTAATACTCAAGCACACACAATTCATAAGGTATTCGTAGGAGTTGTAGGCATATCCAATTGGCATTTCTCTGGTGGTAGTTTGACCCTTCTTCTGTACCATGAACGTGAAGGAGACTCATGGGAGCCCAATTTATCTCCTTTTCGGCATTTGGAAGTAGTTGATGTTCGAGCACATACATTTAACAAGGCTTTCATAGGAGTTGTAGGCATTTTCAGAAGTAGTTTTATGATCCTGGCAGTACTTTGACAACATACATTTAACAAGGCTTTCGTAGGAGTTGTAGGCATTTTCAGAAGTAGTTTTATGATCCTGGCGGTACTTTGACAACATACATTTAACAAAGCTTTCGTAGGAGTTGTAGGCATTTTCAGAAGTAGTTTTATGATCCTGGCAGTACTTTGATCATTCCTCTGTACCATGAACGTGACGAGAGACTCATGATAACCCATTTTATCTTCTTTTCTGAACTAGTTGATGTGATAGGCGGAAGCGTTTAAGAATACCGACCAAAGAGTGATGTTGGTTTAGGAGGAAAAGAGAACCATGCTGAGGAATGGCTAGAAAGGTGATGTTTTTTTTTTTTTTTTTACAACAAAGGAAACAGCTCAAGGGCACAAAAAAAGGAAACAATAATAAAAAAAAGCCCGCTACTCGCTGCTCCTAAAAAGTATCAAAAGAGGTGGCCGAAAGAGGGGTCAATTTCGGGAGGAGAGGTGAGGGTGAGTGGTGAAGGTGAGTGGAAGGTTAATTGTCTGCACAGGTGATAAACGAGGCAATGGCGGCGGCGTTAGAGGTCAGGGAAGGTAAATATTATCTGGGTCAATGAGATAAGCAAAATGGGTATAGTGGTTAGCGGGTTTTTTTTTCAGGACGAGCAAAATATAGAAAACGGACATAAATGGTGGACGTTTTTTTTCAGTACGAGCAAAATAGAGAGATAAAAAAATGCAATAGTGGTAGGAGTATTTTTTAGGACGAGAAAAATGCAAAAAAAAAAGACAAAAATAGTGGGCATTTTTTTTAATGACGAGCAAAATACACACACCAAAAAAAAAAGACAAAAATGATGGGCGTTTTTTAAGGACGAGCAAAATATAGAAAAAAAGACAAAAGTAATGGGTGTTTTTTTAAGGACTTGAGCAAAATACAGAAAAAGGTATAAAGTAATGGGTGTTTTTTTAAGGACTTGAGCAAAATACAGAAAAAGGTATAAAGTAGTGGGTGTTTTTTTTTAAGGACGAGCAAAATACAGAAAAAGGTATAAAGTAGTGGGTGTTTTTTTTAAGGACGAGCAAAATACAGAAAAAGGTATAAAGTAGTGGGTGTTTTTTTTAAGGACGAGCAAAATACAGAAAAAGGTATAAAGTAGTGGGTGTTTTTTTTAAGGACGAGCAAAATACAGAAAAAGGTATAAAGTAGTGGGTGTTTTTTTTAAGGACGAGCAAAATACAGAAAAAGGTATAAAGTAGTGGGTGTTTTTTTAAGGACTTGAGCAAAATACAGAAAAAAAGGGAAAGTAGTGGGTTGTTTTTTTAAGGACTTGAGCAAAATACAGAAAAAAAGGTATAAAGTAGTGGGTTGTTTTTTTAAGGACGAGCAAAATACAGAAAAAAAGGGAAAGTAGTGGGTGTTTTTTTAAGGGCTTGAGTAAAATACAGAAAAAAAGGGAAAGTAGTGGGTTGTTTTTTTAAGGACGAGGAAAATACAGAAAAAGGTATAAAGTAGTGGGTGTTTTTTTTAAGGACGAGCAAAATACAGAAAAAAGGTATAAAGTATTGGGTGTTTTTTTAAGGACGAGGAAAATACAGAAAAAGGTGTAAAGTAGTGGGTGTTTTTTTAAGGACGAGCCAAATACAGAAAAAAGTATAAAGTAGTGGGTGTTTTTTTTAAGGACGAGCAAAATACAGAAAAAGGTAAAGTAGTGGGTGTTTTTTTTAAGGACGAGCAAAATACAGAAAAAGGTATAAAGTAGTGGGTGTTTTTTTTAAGGACGAGCAAAATACAGAAAAAAGGTATAAAGTAGTGGGTGTTTTTTTAAGGACGAGCAAAATACAGAAAAAAAAGTATCAAGTAGTCTTTTTTTTTATAAGGACGAGGAAAAAACAGAAAAAAGGTATCAAGTAGTTTTTTTTTTTTAAAGACGAGCAAAATACAGAAAAAAAGTATCAAGTAGTTTTTTTTTTTAAGGACGAGGAAAATACAAAAAAAAAAAGGAAAATTAGTGGGTGTTTTTTTTTAAGGACGAGCAAAATACAGAAAAAAAGGTAAAATTAGTGGGTGTTTTTTTAAGGACTTGAGGTTAATTGTCTACACAGGTGATAAATGAGGCAATGGCGGCGGCGTTAGAGGTCAGGGAAGGTACAGAAAAAAGCCAAAAATGGTTCTCGTACTTTTTCAGGACGAGCAAAATACAAAAAAAAAAAAAAAGAAAAGAAAATGCAAATGTTTTTATTTTTTATTTTTAGGACGATAAAAAAAAGGCAAAAGTAATATGCGTTGTTTTTGCAAGACGAGCAAAATACAGAAAAGAAAGACAAAAGTGGTGGGCCTTTTCTTAAGGAGAGCAAAATACAGAAAAAAATGAAAAGGATGGTGGACGTATTTTTTTTTAAGGAGAAAAAAAATGGATGGTGGGCGTGTTTTTTTTAAGGACGAACAAAATACAGAAGAAAGACAAAAGTGGTGGGCGTAGTTTTTTAAGTTGAGCAAAATACAGAAAAAAAATGAAAAGGATGGTAGGTGTATTTTTTAAGAAGAGCAAAATATAGAAAAAAATGAAAAGGATGGTAGGTGTATTTTTTAAGAAGAGCAAATTACAGAAAAAAATGAAAAGGTGTAGGTGGGCGTGTTTTTAAGAAGATCAAAATATAGAAAAAAATGAAAAGGATGGTAGGTGTATTTTTTAAGAAGAGCAAAATATAGAAAAAAATGAAAAGGATGGTGGGCGTGTTTTTAAGAAGATCAAAATATAGAAAAAAATGAAAAGGATGGTGGGCGTGTTTTTAAGAAGATCAAAATATAGAAAAAAATGAAAAGGTTTAAGTTGAGCAAAAAAACAAAAAAATGAAAAGGATGGTGGGTGATTTTTTTAAAGAGCAAAATACAGAAAAAAGTAAAAGGATGGTGGGCGTATTTTTTTTTTAGGATGAACAAAATACAGAAAAAACACAAAAGTGGTGGGCGAAGTTTTTTAAATTGAGCAAAATACAGAAAAAAAGAAAAGGATGGTGGGTGTATTTTTTAAGGAGAGCAAAATACAGAAAAAAAATTAAAAGGATGATGGGCGTATTTTTTTAAGGACGAACAAAATAGAGAAAAATGCACAAGTAATCGCCGGTTTTTTTCAAGATGTACAAAATAAAGAAGAAAAAGGCAAGTGGTGTTTTTTTCATGATGAGCTAACTACAGAACAAAATGCAAAAGTGGGGGACGTATTTTTTTCAGGACTTGAGCAAAATACAGAAAAAAAGCAAAAGTGACACATTTACACTTACACATTTACACTGACACATTTATACTTACACATTTACACTGACACATTTATACTTACATATTTACACTGACACATTAACACTTACACATTTACACTGACACATTAACACTTACACATTTACACTGACGCATTAACACTTACACATTTACACTGACACATTTATACTTACATATTTACACTGACACATTAACACTTACACATTTACACTGACACATTAACACTTACACATTTACACTGACACATTAACACTTACACATTTACACTTACACATTTACACTGACACATTAACACTTACACATTTACACTGACACATTAACACTTACACATTTACACTGACACATTTATACCTACATATTTACACTGACACATTAACACTTACACATTTACACTGACACATTTACACTTACACATTTACACTGACACATTTATACTTACATATTTACACTGGCACATAAACACTGACACATTAACACTTACACATTTACACTGACACATTTATACCTACATATTTACACTGACACATTAACACTTACACATTTACACTGACACATTTATACCTACATATTTACACTGACACATTAACACTTACACATTTACACTGACACATTAACACTTACACATTTACACTGACACATTAACACTTACATATTTACACTGACACATTTATACCTACATATTTACACTAAAACATTAACACTTACACATTTACACTTACACATTTACACTTACACATTTACACTGACACATTAACACTTACATATTTACACTGACACATTTACACTGACACATTTACACTGACACATTAACACTTACACATTTACACTGACACATTAACACATACACATTTACACTGACACATTTATACCTACATATTTACACTGACACATTAACACTTACACATTTACACTGACACATTAACACTTACACATTTACACTGACACATTAACACATACACATTTACACTGACACATTTATACCTACATATTTACACTGACACATTAACACTTACACATTTACACTGACACATTAACACATACACATTTACACTGACACATTTATACCTACATATTTACACTGACACATTAACACTTACACATTTACACTGACACATTAACACATACACATTTACACTGACACATTTATACCTACATATTTACACTGACACATTTACACTGACACATTTACACTGACACATTAACACTTACACATTTACACTGACACATTAACACATACACATTTACACTGACACATTTATACCTACATATTTACACTGACACATTAACACTTACACATTTACACTGACACTGACACATTTATACCTACATATTTACACTGACACATTTACACTGACACATTTACACTGACACATTTACACTGACACATTTACACTGACACATTTATACCTACATATTTACACTGACACATTTACACTGACACATTTACACTGACACATTTACACTGACACATTTATACCTACATATTTACACTGACACATTTACACTGACACATTTACACTGACACATTTATACCTACATATTTACACTGACACATTTACACTGACACATTTACACTGACACATTTACACTGACACATTTACACTGACACATTTACACTGACACATTTATACCTACATATTTACACTGACACATTTACACTGACACATTTACACTGACACATTTACACTGACACATTTACACTGACACATTTACACTGACACATTTACACTGACACATTTATACCTACATATTTACACTGACACATTTACACTGACACATTTATACCTACACATTTACACTGACACATTTACACTGACACATTTACACTGACACATTTACACTGACACATTTACACTGACACATTTATACCTACATATTTACACTGACACATTTACACTGACACATTTACACTGACACATCTACACTGACACATTTACACTGACACATTTATACCTACATATTTACACTGACACATTTACACTGACATATTTACACTGACACATTTACACTGACACATTTATACCTACATATTTACACTGACACATTTACACTGACACATTTACACTGACACATTTACACTGACACATTTACACTGACACATTTACACTTATACATCTAGAGAAAAAGAAAGCGAACATAACACGGTGCATGTGGCAAGTGAGGTAAAAGCATATTTGCGTTGCGTGGAGGAAACCTAATATACCTTTGTTGATGAGGCAAACAGAGAAGGTTGGAATGTGAGAGAGATAAATATTTGCCACCTGAGAACACAAATAAACACACATAAAAGAAGGCGAACTAATTAAAACATGGACACGCGAGACAGCTGACAAATGAGAAACACGTCTTATAATCGAGCAAAAAAACCCTAATCGGTACAAGGTTACGATAATTAGGAAGATGATGACAAATGCGGGAGATCATAACAAGACTGTTATCAGATACTTCCAAGGGCGTGAAAACAGAAAAAAAAGCATAAAAGAGTTGTATAAGACGGAGCAGATGATAAATGCGATATATCATAACAAGACCAGAGTATCTTGTAATTAGACGGTTGCAAAAAACAGACAAATGACAGAAAAAAAGGTACAAAAAAGGTAAAAAGAAAGTATTGACGGTAAACAACCAATGAAATCAAGGTTGTGCAAGAAAGATATCTCGTGAGACTGTCAGATAAATAAATAATTACAAGGTCAGAAAACATCGAAAAAGCTATAAAAAAAAGGAAATATAGAAAACACAAGTCAATTAAATCATACAAGACGAGTAACAGGTGAAAAACAAGACAGATCATAACAAGACCAAACTGTCTAATTATGTGAAGGTCGCAAAAAACGGACATGAGACAAAAAAAAAAAAGCAAGTAAAAGACAAAGCGGTGCAAGAAAGAAAAGATGCGAGAAAGTTGTCAGATCAAAACAAGACCAAAACATCCGATAAATACGAAAATTGAAACATTGAAAAAACATATTAAAAAGAAAGGGAAATGTGGACAGAAAGCAAACCAATCAAACCAAGGCAACACAAGACTGAACAGGTGATAAACGCTTCAGCAAAAACAACACATCCAATAATTACAAGCTCACAGAAAGACTAAACAAAAAAGCAAAGAAACCGTTGATAGATAATGCAAGTAAATTAACGAAAAGGTGGACAAGACATTTAACAGGTGTAAAGACTGACATTTACCTGAATTCTGAAGAGGAGAGGAAGGGAGAGAGGAAGGAAAATTTGTAGCTGGGTAGGAGAGAGAGAGAGAGAGAGAGAGAGAGAGGAGGGAATGAATGAAGGTAGGATGGAAGGAAGGAGAGAAGGAAGGAAGGAAGGGAGGAAGGAAGGAAAGTTTGTAGCGTGGGCAGGAAAGAGAGAGAGAGAGGAAGGGAGGGAGGAAGGATGGAGGGAATGAATGAAGGTTGGATGGAAGGAAGGAGAGAGGGAAAGAAGGAAGGGAGGAAGGAAGGAAAAGGGAAGACAGGAAGGAAGAGAAAACTTAGACAATGGAAAAAAAGAAGGAAGAGAAAATATAGACAAAGCAAACAAATTAGCCCGAAGGTGTACGAGACAGGTGTCAAGGAAGGAAATAAGTTAGAGAAGGAAGGAGAAAAGGAAATGGAAGCTAGGAAGAGAAATAAAGAGGTGAAACAGATAGAAATTAGCGAGTGTGGGAGCCAGGAGAGAAAGAAGGAAGGAAGGAAGAAAAGTTAAAATAAAGGAGAGATGAGAAGGAGAGATGGCAGGATGAACGATTGAATGAATGAATGAAGGGAAGATAAATGAGAGAAAGGGAGAAGAAGAGGGAGATGACTCTAGATAAATAAAGAAAGAAGAGTGAGAGCCAGGAAAGAAAGCAGGAAGGAAAAAGAAAAAAAATGAAATAAGGGATAAAAGAGAGAGAGAGAGAGAGAGAGAGAGAGAGAGAAGAGGGTTTGACGAATGAATGAATGAAGGATGAAAGAAAAGATAAATGAGAGAAAGGAAGGAAGAAGGAAAGGGAGAGAAGCAGTGAGGGAGGGAGATAAGAGAAAGAGAATTAAGGAAGATAGAGAAGGGAGGGAGTTAGGAAGGATTACAAGGGAGAAAAGAAGGGAGGAGAGAAGAGAGGGAGAAGAGAAGGAGAGAGCTGGGAAGGGGTACAAGGGAGAAAAGAAGGGAGGAGAGAAGAGAGGGAGAAGAGAGGGAGAGAGTTGGGAAGGGTTACAAGGGAGAAAAGAAAGGAGAAGAGAAGGAGAGAGTTGGGAAGGGTTACACGGGAGAACAGAAGGGAGGAGAGAGAGAGAGAGAGTGACCCTGAGAGAGTTGGGAAGGGTTACAAGGGAGAAAAGAAGGGAGGAGAGGAGAGAGAGAGAGAAGAGGAGAGAGTTGGGAAGGGATACAAGGGAGAACAGAAGGTAGCAGAAAAGGGAGGGAGAAGAGAAGGAGAGAGTTGGGAAGGGTTACAAGGGAGAAAGGAAGTGAGGGAGAAGAGAAGGAGAGAGTTGGGAAGGGTTACAAGGGAGAAAAGAAGGTAGGAGAAGAGAAGGAGAGAGTTGGGAAGGGTTACAAGGGAGAGAGGAAGTGAGGGAGAAGAGGAGAGAGTCAGAAAGGTTACAATGAGAGAAGCAGTGAGGGAGGGAGGTAAGTGAAATAGAATAGAGAATGTGAAAGAGAAAATATATAAAAAAAAACCATATTGAAGAACGTGAGCGAGTGAGTGAGCCAGTAAGAGATGACATAAAGAACGACACATACCTGAGTTCTGTGCCTGCGTGGGCGTGGGTGGCGTGGGCGCGGTGCAGTCGAAGCCGTGGGGGGCGTGGCGGCGCGGGTTGAACTTCGGGGACACGTTGAAGAGGTCCACGTTGTCCACCTCCGTCACGTGGTACTTCTCGGCGCTCAGCAGGGGGTCAAGGCGCACCCCTAACTCTGCCCGCAGGTCCTGAGAGCGGGGGACGAGGTGAGAGGGAGGGAGGGAAGGAGAAAGAAATGAAGGAAAATTTAAAGCGTGGAATGGAGAGAGAGAGAGAGAGAGAGAGAGAGAGAGAGAGAGAGAGAGAGAGAGATGAAGGAAAGTTTAAAGCGTGGAATGGAAGAGAGAGAGGAAGGAAGGAGGAGGAGGGATGAAGGAAGGAAGGAAGAAAGGAAAGGAAGGAAGGAAGGAAGGAAGAAAGACAGGAAGGAAGGAAGGAAGGAAGAGAGAGAGAGAGAGAGAGAGAGAGAGAGAGAGAGAGAGAGAGAGATTTACATAGATTTACATAGAAAATCAGACCACACAGACCCCATGGTCCAGACTTGGTGGTCTGTCCTTAAACCTCAGTGATTTTACATTAATCAGAAGACTCCAAAACGTTGCATTTCTACTCTAGTTGATAATAAGTTGAAGGAAGTGACGGTCGAGCTTATTTTTGAAGGAGTCAATCGTGTTACACTGGACCACTGATGATGGGAGCTTATTCCATTCTCGCACTACAACGTTGGTGAAAAAAAATTTGGTGCAGTCTGAATTTACTTGTCTACATCTGAGTTTTACGCCATTGTTCCTCGTTCGCAAAGTGTCATCGATCATAAACAATGTTGATCTGTCCACATTCGTGAAACCATTAAGTATTTTAAAACATTCGATCAGTTTTCCTCGGAGGCGACGTTTCTCAAGAGAGAACATGTTAAGGGTAGAAAGCCTTTCTTCGTAGGATTTGTTGCGCAAGGAAGGGATAATTTTCGTTGCCCGACGCTGAACACCTTCTAATTTAGCAATATCCTTTGCATGGTGGGGAGACCAAAACTGTACCGCATATTCCAGGTGGGGTCTGACTAAACTAAAGAGAGAGAGAGAGAGAGAGAGAGAGAGAGAGAGAGAGAGACCCTGTGTGTGCGTGTGTGTGTGTGTGTGTGTGTGTGTGTGTGTGTGTGTGTCGTCTTTCCGTTCTCCCTCGTCCATTATAAACAGTTTGTGCTTTCATTTTCTCTATATTTTCCTTTCCATTTATCTCGGTCAAATTTTCTCTCTCTCTCTCTCTCTCTCTCTCTCTCTCTCTCTCTCTCTCTCTCTCTCTCTCTCTCTCTCTCTCTCTCTCTCTCTCTCTCTCTCTCTCTCTCTCTCTCTCTCTCTCTCTCACCCATATACGTTCCTGCAGCTTTATTTATTTATTTATTTACTTACATTTTTCCGTATCATTTAATATTCGACAACGAATTTGTTAACGGATTAGTGAATTCATGCATTAACAAATTAATTCCCTTCCTTTCTCCTTTCTTTTCCACCTTCTCCTTTCCTCTCTTTTACCTTTCCTTTTCTTCCCTTTCGTTTCCTTTCCCATCCAACCCCTCCTTCCCTTTCATTTTCTGTCATCTGATTTCATTCCTCTTCTTTCTTTTTCCTTTTCTTTCATTTCATTTCGTTCCCTTTCCTTTCCTTTTTTTTCTTTCCTTTCCCTTCGTTTCCTATTCTTTCCTTTTCTTTCCCTTCCCTTCCCTTCCCTTTCCTTTCCTTTCTTTTCTTTTCTTTTCTTTTCTTCTCTTTTCTTTTCTTTTCTTTTCCTTTCCTTTCTTTTCCTTTCCTTTCTTTTCCTTTCCTTTCCTTTCCTTTCCTTTCCTCCCATTCCATTCCTTTCCCTTCCCTTCCCTTCCCTTCCTTTCCTTTCCTTTCCTTTCCTTTCCTTTCCTTTTCTTTCTCTTCCCTTCCTTTCCTTTCCCTTCCCTTCCTTTCCCTTCCATCCCTTCCCTTCCTTTCCCTTCCATCCCTTTTCTTTCCTTTCTTTTCCTTTCCTTTCCTTTCCTTTCCTCTCCTCTCCTCTTACCTTCTATTCCCCTCGTAGTCCTGTCACAACCCTTCCCCTATTATGATCTGCCCACCCCTTCTTATTCCCCTTCCCTTCTCTTCTCCCTTTCTCTCATTTGCCCAACCCTTCACCCCGCGGCCCACATTCATCTTATCAACCTTTTGCCATAGGGACAGCTCCACAAATTAAGGGGAAGGCCTCTAGTCCACCCCGCAGCTGTGGTTTAATGTTGGTTTAGTTCGCCCTCTAAATCACTCTTGTGTTTGTTGATAGCCCTCCGTTCCTTATTTTTCTCACTTTTTCTGTATTTTTTCGTCTTTTATAAATTAAGGGGAGGTCTCTAGTCTACCCTGCAGCTGTGGTTTATGTTGGTTTAGTTTGCCCTCTAAATCTACCCTTTGTTTGTTGATAGCCTTGTCTTTATTTTCCCTCGATTTGTCTTTTTATTTATTCTTCTGTGATTCATACTATTTTTATTTATTTTCATTGTTTGTATTTTGTATTTTGTTTCCTATCTTTTTCCTTCTTCCTATATTTATGTCCTCGTTTAGCTCCCCTTTTTTTTTCGCTTTCAATAAAATATTTCTCTTCCTTTCTTTGTTTCCTTTCTTTCATACCTTCTAACTTATTTTTCTTCCTTCATTTTTTTTCCTATTCTTTTCATCATCCCACATCACTTATTTTTAGTAGTTGTTGTAGTCAGAGAAAATCACACACCCCAGCTCGAACTCGTTTCTCTACTATTACATTTCTCCTCTTCTCTGTGGGCGTAGTCTATACATGTTTACAGTGTGCTAGGAAATTATATCAGATGTGTTTGTTTATATATCCAATCCATCTCGTAGTATATGGCAGCTACACACTTCAGACTACTCTTCCACATAAAAACATAAGAGCATAGAGTCTGCAAAATGTCGGTAGGCATATGCAAGGTATCTCCTGTGAAACTAACCCCACCCAACATCACTATCCATGAATTTAACTAATCATTTTTTGAGTGTGTCTATGGTATTGACACTCACTATGGCTGCCAAGCCTGTTCCACTCATCCACCACTCTGTTGGTAAACCAATTCTTTTCTATGTCCTTGTTGAATCGGAATTTATTCGACTTAACCCGTTACTACGTGTCCTACCTGGTTCTCTACGTGTCTTTTGGCCATTTCTCCTGTTTGCTTTTGCAGGAGCAGCGATTGGCCGGATTTTTTGCTTTTCTTTGTTTTTTGCCCTTGAGCTGTTGACTTTCCTGTAAAAAAAAGAAGGGATCCACTGCTTCGTTAGTTTTTAGCAGCCATTATAAAATCCTCGTGCCTGTCGTCTCGTTACTCCCCCAGGAAGCAATTAGACACGTTTTACCTCCTGAAGTGTGAGACGTAACTTCAAAACTGAAATGGCATCGGTAGTAAATTTTATAGGTGCTGAGTGGCCTCGAAAGCCCAGTGAAAGTGTAGAGTAGTATGCTTGCTCTGATATTGCACTCTGAACTGTATCTCGGGGACTGGGGAGGGGGGGGTGGCATGAAGGAGTAAGAAGAGTGAAGGATTAAGAGTTACCCAAGTATGAAGATATTCAACTCACCGATTTTCTACTCTCGCTGATACATATAATGTCCAACTTCCTGAAGTAAGAGGTGACCAGCATCTTATATATTTTTTTCATCATTTTCACCGGGTAACTATGCAACAGCCTTATTTCCTCCTTCTTATGACTTGAACGCTTTCATTAGGTAAATATCGACACATGAAATTTAAATTGTTTATTCTTCTGGTTTCCTCTGTTATGATTTTGCCGGGACAGTGGTTTTGCGATGGTTCTTCTGGTTTGATTTGCTCCTGATTGCCTCCTTTGATATTTATAAAAAAAATAGAGACGGAGACGCGCGGCTCATAGGATGCTCCCCTCCAGGCCAGCCCCGTTGACGCGCGCTGCATCGTGGGCGGGGTCGAGTGTTGGTATTGTCGATTTTTTTACTTCAAAACATTACATATATTATTTCCTGCAGGTCACGGAATTTTTTTAACCTTGTGGATTGACCTTTTCTTTTTACCTCTTATTATTTTGTTCGTATTAATTTAATTTGAAAATACTGAATGTAATACTGTTCTGCAGTAGAAACCTGAACTAGCAGTTACTTTTTGTTAAGTTGTCTAAAATATATTTCTGTTTAAAATAATATATAAATGTAGATAACTTTCCAGTTTGCTCCTCTTCACCCCATTTTTATATTGATATGAAGCATTTAATCATAGTCTTAATTTCAACCTTTTGTTTAAGTAATCCTGATGACGATTTTTGACGATTTTTTTTTCTTTTTCCAGGTGCGTTCATTTTAAGAGGTCTGACGTTACTCTCCTTCCTTCCTCTCTCCTTTATTTTTGTCATCTCTTCTTCTCTTTTAATCTTTCTCTTCTCCCCCTCCTCCTGTTTTTTTTTACTTGCTTCAACTGCCCCACCCTGGATAAATTCAGATTCAACAGGGACAGAGGCAAAAATTGGTTTACAAACTTGAGTGGAATAGGCTTAGCAGTCATGCGGTGAGTGCCAATACAATTGTCACATTCAAAATAGATTAGATAAACTCATGGACAGCGATATTAGGTGGGGTTAGATACACGGGAGCTTAGGTTCAGAGGAGCTGCCTCGTACAGGCCTACCGGCCTCTTGCAGACTCCTATGTTCTTATGTTCTTATCACCACGCAATTCCGTCATCTCCTCCTCCTCCTCCTCCTCCTTTTTTTGTCTCACTTCAACCCCACCGTATTATCTCATAGTTCCGTCATCTCCTCCTCCTCCTCCTCCTTCTCCTCCTCTAGGGTCTTAAAAGAAATCAAACATCAAATTTGTAAACCGCTCTCCATCATATTCAATAAATCTTTAACAGCTGAAAAAGTTCCGTCGGATTGGAAACTTGCAAATGTCACACCAATTTTCAAAAAGGGGGACAAGTCTCATCCAGGAAACTATCGACCAATTAGCCTGACATCGATTGTTTGTAAGTTAATGGAGAATATCATTCGCGACAATATGGTGAAATTCTTCGAAGAAAATAATATAATAAATAATTCGCAACATGGCTTCCGTAGTAAACGTTCGTGTTTAACTAGCTTACTTGATTTTTTTCATTATATTTTTTAGGTGTTCGATGAAAGCAGATCGGTAGATATCATATATCTGGATTTTCAAAAGGCATTTGATAAGGTCCCCCACCAACGATTGCTCAGCAAACTATTGGCGCACGGTATCTCGGGTAACATTCACAATTGGCTTGTGGACTGGCTCTCTGAGCGGAAACAGAGAGTAGTTCTAAACGGTGTTACATCTAGCTGGCTCGATGTCAGAAGCGGCGTACCTCAAGGATCAGTGCTTGGCCCCATGCTCTTCTTAATATATGTTAATGATATCTATGATGGGCTCACTTGCAAAATATCAAAATTTGCTGATGACACAAAAATCGCTAGTAAGGTAACTACGACACTCGACGAAGAAGCATTACAATCAGATCTAGATCGACTTGCACGTTGGGCCAATCAATGACAAATGAAATTTAACGTTGACAAATGTAAAGTGTTACACATCGGAAAGAAAAAGAATCGCATTCAGTACGTAATGAATGGTCAACAACTTTCTGCAGTAAATAAAGAAAAGGATTTTGGAATCACTATATCAAGCGATTTAAAGACCAATCAGCATTGTCCAGTGGTAGTTGAAACTGCAAACAAATTGGTTGGCTTCATCGGACGAGTCTTTAATAATAAATCAGAAAAAGTAATATTAAAACTGTATAATTCGCTGGTTCGACTCCATCTAGAGTACTGTGTACAGTTTTGGTCTCCCTATTACAGAAAATACGTAGAAAAGTTAGAACGGGTTCAACGGAGAGTAACAAAAATGATTCCTAAGTTGAAAAACTTATCTTATGAACAAAGGCTTAAAGAAGTGAATTTATTCAGCCTATCAAAACGAAGAATGCGAGGCGATCTAATAGAAGTGTTGAAAATGTTTAAAGGATTCAGTGATATTAATGCGGAAGATTACTTTACAATTGATCGATCAAATAGAACAAGAAGATTTAACAATTTGAAGATAAGTGGTAAAAGTTTCTCATCGCACGAAGCCAAACACTTCTTCAATCGAGTCGTAAATGTTTGGAACTCTCTACCCTGTGTTGTCGTTGATAGTACAACAGCTACGGCCTTCAAGAATAGATTAGACAAGTATTTTGAGTCCAACCAGCAACTAAGATATTACTCATTGTCGTAATAACGTTAAGTTTTTTCGAATACTGGTGTCCTTGCCCGTTTTTATCGACCGGTTAGTGGTAGCAGTAATGGTAGTTCTTTCCTCTTTCCTACATAATATCCAAGCAGTTTTTCCATGCTGCGTGGTTCTTTTTCCTTTCCTGCCAGCTTTGACTGGAAGGATGGAGGGAGTGGGGAGGAACCTTCGCCTTTGCTGTCCTTCATCTTCCACCTTTGATTAGATAGTTAGTGTAGCTTGTCACAAACAGCCTCGTAAGGACCAGCAGGTCTGCTGTTGTTTGTTCTTTCTTTGTGTTCCTCCTCCTCCTCCTCCTCCTCCTCCTCCTCCTCCCCCTTTCGCCTCCTCCTCCTCCTCCTCGTGTGTCAGGCAGCCTCCACTTTGCATATTTCCCAGGAGGTGGAATGGATTACACCTCTGCACTGCGAGGTGAGTTTTCACGCCTGTTTAATTCATATTTATCATGTTTTTACTTTTTTTTTTAACCCCGTGCAATATTGAAATTTTATCTGCCTGTTCGAGTGGATGTGTGTGTGTGTGTGTGTGTGAGAGAGAGAGAGAGAGAGAGAGAGAGAGAGAGAGAGAGAGAGAGAGAGAGAGAGAGAGAGAGAGAGAGAGATGGAGGTGAGTGCCTGTCTGTCTTTCTGATTATGTCTCTCTCTCTCTCTGCCCCCCCATATATTTTTTTTCATTTCTTTTTCTCCGTCTCCTCACCTCCATTCTTTAATCTTCCAATTTTCTTTCATTACTTTCTTTCCCTTCATGTCTCCTCTCTTTCTCTCTTCTTGACTCCCTCCAATTCCCAAGAGGTTGGGGGATACCGATACTATTGTTTGTTCCTCCTCCTCCTCATCCTCCTCCTCCTCCTCCTCCTCCTCCTCCTCCTCCTCCTCCTCCTCCTCCTCCTCCGGCTTCCGCCATCTTCACCACCAGCTATCAGTAGCTCACCCTTGCTTTATCCTTCCACTTCTCCCTCTCACCTTTTTTTTCCTCCTCTGCCCTTCTCCTCCTTTTCCATCTCATCTGTCTAATTTTTCTCTTCTCCACCCTTCCTCTCCTCCAGGGTAACAGGCTTATAGAAATGGTGGATGATTCGTTCCTTAAGGGGCTTTCACACATACACGATCTTGAACGCGACAGCTGCCCGACTGCCATTCGTGCAGCATTCCAGTTCATAATCGTAGCACATCGTCTAGCCATCGTTGGGGAAATCCGTACACCACGGCTGTTGGACGATGAGTCCGCAAGGAGCACGAAAAATAAGCGCTGCGTTTATTTTTCGGGCAACCATCGGCGTGGCCGTCGACCTTGTCAAAGATCGGGCAGGAGTGCTGCAGGCATCGTGTAGCACTCGCTCTGCTCTGCTCTGCTCTACTTGTAGTGTGAACGAACCCTTATTATATAAGGCTCTTCGTCTCATCAGCTCTCCTCTTCTTACTGACAGTCTTCTACCTCATAAATTCCATCGCGATGTTGCCTCTCTTTCATTCTTCTATCGATATTTTCACGCTGACTGCTCTTCTGAACTTGCTGACTGCATGCCTCACCCCCTCTCGCGGCCTCGCTTCACACGACTTTCTAATCAAGCTCATCCCTATACTGTCCAAACCCCTTATGAGAGAGTTAACCAGCATCTTCGCTCTTGCATCCCTCACGCTGGTAACTCTGGAACAATATTCCTTCATCTGTATTTCCTCCTGCCTACGACTTGTACTATTTCAAGAGGAGGGTATCAGGACACCTCTCCTCCCAAAATTGACCTCTCTTTTTGACCACTCCTCTGTACTCTATTCAGGAGCAGTAAGTAGCGGGCTTTTTTTTTCATTAGTTTTTTTATTCACGCCCTTGAACTGTCTTCTTTTCTGTAAAAAAAAAATCAACTCCTTCAAAAATCGAATCTACCGTCATTTCGTTGCGTCAGGAGTAAACTGAATACCGAGGTGCTTTCATCTGCTCCCCAGGCCCCAAGTGGCTGTCGAGCAGATTAAATCACCAAATCGGGCAACCTCATAATGAGCCAATTAGCTTTCTGTTGGGTGCATTTCCATGTTTCCATGTTTTCTCTTTCACTTCCCCTCCCTTTTCCCCTTGGCCTCTCTGCTGTCCTCCTCTCATTCTTCTTCTTCTTCTTCTTCTTCTTCTTCTTCTTCTTCTTCTTCTTCTTCTTCTTCTTCTTCTTCTTCTTCTTCTTCTTCTTCTTCTTCTTCTTCTTCTTCTTCTTCTTCTTCTTCTTCTTCTTCGCATTATTATTATTATTATTATTATTATTATTATTATTATTATTATTATTATTATTATTATTATTATTATTATTATTATTATTATTATTATTATTATTATTATTATTATTATTATTATTATTATTATTATTATTATTATTATTATTATTATTATTATTATTATTATTATTATTATTATTATTATTATTATTATTATTATTATTATTATTATTTTCTTCTACTTTTTTCTCCCTCCTCCACCTAATGCAAACTAACCAGAATACTAAAAATATCACCTCGATACAAACTAGGCGATGCAATTCAGGCAATGGCTGGAGTTCTTATTTTTTAATTGAGTCATTCGCTACTGGAACAGACTTCTTGCCGAAGGGGTAAGTGTGAAAGCGAAAAATCGTTAAGATTTGCATGAACCGTTTTTTCTCGTTGCGACAGTAGTAAACACACACACACACACACACACACACAAATATATATATATATATATATATATATATATATATATATATATATATATATATATATATATTTTTTTTTTTTTTACTAGTGGCCTATTGCGCCGGTAGGCTTCTTCCCGGTGGATCCTGATGGTCGGTCCAAGGCTTCTTCCCGGTGGGGCCTGATGGTCGGCCCAGCCCGTTCTGGCGCAGGCGAGTGTTTATAGTGGCGCCATCTTGCATTGGCTCATGCTTCTCTCCCGGAGCTCATCTTTAATCCTAGAATCTAGAGTCCGGGTTGATAGGTGGTCTTCTGGACAGCATGTGTGTAGTTTTAAGCCACTCGGCGGCTTCTGAAAAATCCCAGCTTGGTGGCACCGATCGGGGATTAAACTCGCGTCCTCCTGAACGCGGGGCCGTTTCGCTATCTGTTCAGCCACCGCCTACCCATTATTCTGTTCTGCAAGTTATTTAAGTAACTGACGAAGAAATTCAATCACTAAAGGTTACAGCCTCGTTATAAGCCATCAGACCTTATGTTGCCTGTTCTTTCATGTTTTTAATTCTCATTCTCTTCCTTTATCCTGCTCCCTTGTTATCTCTTTTTCCCTTTCCTCCTCCTCCTCCTCCTGCTCCTTCTATTCCTAGTTAGGACCAAGAGGTCTGTTGTTGTTTGCTTTTCCTTTGTATTTCTTTGTCCTCCCCCACCGTATCCTCCAGCGGGACGTTGTGGGTGGCAGATGTGATGATGTGTGGAAATGCATCACATCACATCACTTCTCGACGTAAACAGATTGGAACGTATGTGGGAAAGCATCTTCTTCCCCTTTGTCATCCTCAAGTGCTGTGTGTCGGTGGTGGTAATGACGTGGGGTGTCCCTGGGGGTGTGGTTGGAGGGTGTGGTGGTGTGTGAGTGAGGGTGTTGGTGTAGGTTGGGTGAGTGTGTGGGTGTGAAGGGCGAGAGATCGTTGGTGTGGGTGTGAGTTGGTGTAGATGAGGAGGGGAAGGTTTTAGGGCCTGTTTTGTGGTTGTGTGGGAGTGCTAGTGTTGGTGTAGGTATGTGGGTGGATCAAGAGATTTGGTATGTGCTGAGAGTGTGGGTGTGATGGGAGACAATACGTTGTTGTGGGTGTGAGTGGGTGTTGATGACTAGGGAATGTAGTGGGCCTCGTTTATGGGTGTGTGACGTGGAAGTTTTGGTGTGGGTGTAAGTGGGCGCGTTGGGTTGAGGAGGGAGGGGAGGTGTGGACTGGTGTGTAAGTGTGTGGTGTGTGTGAGGGGGTGACATAAATAGTTGGAGGCTGGCTTGTTGGAATGAGGATTTTAGGGAACACTTCAGCATCAACTTTTCCATCAGATTTACACACACACTCATACCCACACCCACGTTCTCTCACCCACCATACGCAAACACTCAGCCCATACCTACCCTTCTTTATCTACACACCTGCCTACACCTATACCAACGCTCCCGTACCCCACACCCACAAATCAGGCCACTACTTACCTTTTCTGCTTATCTACACACACCCATACCCACGCCAACGTTCTCTCACCTTCCCTCCTGTATTCACCCATCCACCAACACTTACACCAACGCTCCTTCCCTCACACACCACCACACCACTCATCCACGCCTCCCCAGGGACACCCCACATCATTACGACCACAGACACACAACCCTTGAGGATGACAAAGGAGAAGAAAATGTTTTCCCACAATCGTTCCAATCTGTTTACCTCGAGGAATATTTGGGTGGTGCAAAAGGGGTGGTGACAGATAGGAAGGATAACAACAGTAGAGGAGGGAAATGGTAAAGGTGTTTTGGAGTGGAGGTAGAATGAAGGACTGGATGGAAAAGAACAGGAACGTGTGTGTATGTGTGTGTTTGTGTGTGTGTGTGTGTGTGTGTGTGTGTGTGTGTGTGTGTGTGTGTGTGTGTGTGTGTGTGCTCCCTCGTTTGTGTGGCGGTGTATTGTAGATGTAACAAACTGAAAGTGGTGAGCAAAGTACTTGAAAGCAGATAGATGAGGGAGGGAGAGAGAGAGTGCATTTAAAGCCGTGCGTTGTGAATGTTAATGGAGTAGGTTTGAAGACACCTACCGATAGGGCGCAAGCCACTCCCGGTGAGGTATATATGGGAAGTGAGGAGGGTGTTGAAGCCCTCCAAAGACCCTTTCCATGTCCTCGCTAACCGTTTCCCTATTGTCTCATCAACACCAGAGAGTAGTTCAGCATGGTCTCTAAAGAAAAATCCTCTCTCTTTCCACACCACACTACATTCACACAACATACACACCTTTTTCAAAAATTCAAAATTCAAAATAGCGTACCAAAACAATGCCTCGGAGTCCCCGCGGGGGGGGGGACCCTTCTGGCTTCCGACTTGAGAGGTGTCTTGATAACTCCTTGAACCTCTTCCTTATCAATTTCTGCAACATTCGCGGTCTTCGTTCTAATTTTCATTCTGTGGAACACCATCTCTCCTCCTCTAAACTTCACCTTCTCTTCCTCACCGAAACACAGGTTTCTGAGGCTACTGACAGCAATCTGTACTCAGTTCCCTCCTACTATCTCTGTCCTAAATTGCAATCCAAAGCTGGATGTTGCGCCTACGTGCGCAACGACATCACTTGCTCTCGTGCCCACGACCTTGACTCTTCAAAATTTTCCACCGTCTGGCTAAGACTTCATTGTCATTCTATTACTAAATACATCTGTGCTGTTTATCTCTCACCTAACTTTACTAACTATGTAAAATTCTTTGACTACTTGAACTCTAAAGTGGAGCACATCTTGACCCACTCTCCCTTCGCTGAAATCTCCATCCTAGGAGATTTCAATGTGCACCACCAGCTTTGGCTTTCATCCTCTTTCACTGACCAGCCTGGTGAACAAGCCTACAACTTTGCTGTCCTCAATGACCTAGAGCAGTTGGTTCAGCACCCTACACGTATTCCCGACCGTCTTGGAGACCGGCCCAACATACTAGACCTCTTCCTTACCTATAACCCTTCTGCTTACTCTGTCAAACTGTTCTCTCCGTTGGGCTCCTCCGATCACAATCTTATTTCTGTATCCTGTCCTAACGCTCCTGTACACCCTCTGGACCCACCGAAGAGGCGATGCTTCTGGCATTTTGCTTCAGCTCGGTGGGACGACCTGAGGATATTCTTTTTCGATTTCCCGTGGAATGATTACTGCTTCCGGGATAGAGACCCCTCTGTGTGTGCCCAGCGCATCACAGAAGTGATTGTCTCTGGAATGGAGGCAACATTCCACGTACTTTCTCTACGCCTCATGCTAAGCCTTGGTTTAATCACGCTTGTTCTCGTGCTGTCAAAGATAGAGAGGCAGCTCACAAAATGTACAAAATGTACCCGCTAACCATGATCTTTACATTTCTGCCCGGAATCGTGCCAAATCTATTCTTCGACTTACCAAAAACTCCTTCATTGTTAGAAAATGCCATAACCTTGCTTTTTCTAATTCTTCCCGTGACTTCTGGCATCTAGCTAAAAACATCTCCTCCAACTTTACTTCTTCATCTTTTCCTTCTCTCCTTAGTCCAGACGGCAGCACCGCTGTCTCATCTATCTCTAAGGCTGAACTCTTCTCTCAAACTTTCTCTTAAAACTCCACTCTGGACGATTCTGGGCATATTCCTCCTACTCATCCCCCCTCTGACTCCTTTATGCCTGTTATTAAGATTCTTCCAAATGATGCTTTCTATGCCCTCTCTGGCCTCAATCCTCAGAAGGCTTATGGAGCTGATGGAGAGCCTCCTATTGCCCTTAAAAACTGTGCCTCCGTGCTGTCACCCTGCCTGGTCAAACTCTTTCGCCTCTGCCTGTCAACATCTACCTTTCCTTCCTGCTGGAAGTATGCCTTCATACAGCCTGTGCCTAAGAAGGGTGACTGTTCCAATCCCTCTGTGGGGTTCTTGAAAGGTCTGGACTTCCGAAAATCCCGTAAATTCTCAGCAATAAAAAATGTAAAATAAAATATCTGAAAATTGAGTTTTCAGACTCACAGCCCCTCCTTGTCACTTATTTGAAATGGCGCCCGGACAGTAAACTGACCTCACGCTCCATAGGAAAGTATTGGCTGTTTGGCTCGAAGTATTTATCTCGCAAGATGTCTGTATCACAGTGGAAACTGGATGCGGAAGAGTTAGGGTACAATGCAAAGGAAATCAGAGAGTATATAATCAAAGAGCAAGAGAAAGCGAGAGAGCGAGAACGAGAGCAACACCAGCTAGAATTACGGAAACTGGAAACTGAGAGAGAGCGAGAAAAGGAGGCCCATGCAATAAAAATGGCCGAGCTAGCGGCGAATAATGGGAACGGTTGTAACTCTCAGAATAATAAAGTAGTTTCTCCAAAGCTTAAGCTTAATCATTTCAGGGAAGGAGACAAGATTGAAATATTTATAGCGCGCTTTGAGGAAGCCGCTAACTTAATGCAATACGATGAGGTCACCAAGCGTGTGCAATTCATGAGTCTTTTTGAAGGTAAAGCTTTGGAGGTGATTCATAGATTGGCTGATAACTCTCGTGAGTATAAAGATATGAAGGAGGCATTATTGGCAGCTTATGGAATGTCTGTTGATGATTTAAAGAATCAGTTCCCCTCTGCCTCCATAAATGACGATGAGACAGCAATTCAATTTGCTGCTCGCCTCAAGGGTTACTTAGATCAATGGCCCAAGAAAGACGGTGCTGAGGAGACAGTTGAAGGTGTGAAGGACCTAATATTGCGTGCGCAGTACGTAAAATCCTGCCCAGACGAATTAGTCATGAGGCTCAAAATAGACAAGGTGAGGAAATTGGAAGTTATGAAGGAAATGGCTAATTCCTATTTTGAGGCCTGCGGTAGGACGAAAAAGCCTGTAATTAAATGTAATAACATGCAGAGTGAATTCCCTAGAAAGATTGGTTCAGGCGTCGCCACCCACCATGGTGCGATCAGCCAAGGGTGGCCTTCAGCCAAAAGTAACCAACATAATACACCGCGTCCGAAGACTGGAAGTTATGGGTCGCGACCGTATCAGGGTAATAAGTGGCACAAAAATGCTGCAGTAAGACAAGAAAGTGCAACGCAGCATGGTAATTATGGTAGAAAGCAGGGTTCGCCACCACATGTGCCTTCCGTGAACGGCCAGTCTCGCGATGAGGCGCAGAATCCATGACTAGTGGCCGGCGCAGCCACTAATCAGTACGATGATCAGTTGAATTTGAGTAAAGGTTGGGTAGGAGACCGAGAGCTTACGGTGATGAGGGATAGTGGTTCTACCATTTGTACACTGAGGCACAGCTTACCTAGGAGCCATGAATTCACAGGCAAACATAGACAAATATGGCTGTTGAGTAGCGCGCCAGTGATAGCTCCTGAAGTCAAGATAAAAGTCAAGTCACCCTATTATACAGGCTGGATCGAAACACCGCTCTATGATTTAGTGATTGGCAACATTCCCGGAGCTACTAACGGGGTAGGTAAAAATGCAGTCACTCAAACACCTAACTCGGTGTTGGAGCCAGAGGATTTTTGAGAAAGTGAAAGGGTACAAGGAGAAGGTGAGCCTCAGATTGGTGCAGCAGTAGTGACCCGAGCAGCTGCTAAGCGTAAGAGTACTGTTAGGCCTCTCATGGTTACATCTCTTGGAGATCTAACTAACAGCAAGAACGTAACGCAGGAGGTGGAGAGAGACGACACCCTGCACGGCGTACGCAAACGTTTGCAGGAAAACAGTGTCATACAGCTGAACGACAACCGCGTCAGTTTTATCAAGCAGCGTGGCTTGATATATAGGCAGATTATCTCTCCCTCGGGTGAAAAGAAATTGCAGTTAGTTGTGCCTGCGAGATACAGAGAGGCTGTTCTCAAGTTAGGTCACAGTACTACTCTAGGCGGTCACATGGGAAGAGCCAAGACACTCGCTCGCGTACAAGCACATTTTTATTGGCCAGGGATAGGCCAGGAGGTAGCTAGATTCGTGAGGTCGTGCGATGTGTGTCAAAAGACTATAGATAGGGGTAGGGTAAAGCCTGCTTCCTTACAGCCACTGCGCATTATTGACTCGCCTTTTGAGAGAGTAGCTGTAGATTTGGTGGGGCCAATAGAGCCCCGAGCCAGCGATGGCTCCCTGTATATTCTTACGCTTGTAGATTTTGCCACGCGTTGGGCAGAAGCAGTGCCGCTGAAGAATATTGAAACGCAAACTGTGGCTGAAGCTCTCATGACTATATTTTGCCGAGTAGGTATATCCAGACAAATACTGAGTGATCGGGGTACTCAGTTCACCTCAGGGATGTTGGAGGAAGTACTCCGTCTGCTAGCGTGCAAAGGGTTACGTATCACGCCCTACCATCCCATGGGGAATGGACTGTGTGAACGTTTCAACGGCACACTTAAGAAAATGCTTAAACGCATGGCTGCCGAACAACCCAAGGAATGGCCTAGGTACCTGGCTCTTTGTTGTTCGCGTACAGAGAAGCGCCACAGAGCTCCACCAGGTTCTCCCCGTTTAAGTTAATGTATGGTAGGTCTGTTAGGGGTCCGCTTCAGTTACTGAGAGAGCTGTGGGATGACAATGTTCCGGACCCGGAGGTCAAGACCACATACAATGAAATCATGACACCCTCAAACTACCGTCCTGTAGCTTTGCTATCTTGTCTATCTTAAGCTTTTGAATCAATCCTTAACCGGAAGATTCAACAACACCTTTCCACTTTTAATCTTCTATTTGATCGCCAGTATGGGTTCCGCAAGGGGCGTTCTACTGGTGATCTCCTTGCCTTCCTAACTGACTCTTGGTCATCCTCTCTTAGCCGTTTCGGTGAAACTTTTGCTATTGCGCTGGACATATCAAAAGGCTTTGATAGGGTCTGGCACAAATCTTTGCTTTCCAAACTACCCTCCTACGGCTTCTATCCTTCTCTGTACCTTTATCTCAAGTTTTCTCTCTGACCGTTCTATTTCTGCTGTGGTAGACGGTCGCTGTTCTTCCCCTAAACCTGTTAATAGTGGTGTTCCGCAGGGTTCTGTCCTATCTCCCACTCTCTTTCTGTTGTTCATTGATGATCTTTCCAAAGCGAACTGTTCTATCCATTCTAACGCCGATGACTCTACTCTGCATTACTCAACTTCTTTTAATAGAAGACCCACCCAACAGGAACTAAACGATTCCAGGCTGGAGGCAGCAGGACGCTTAGCCTCAGACCTTACTATTATATCCGATTGGTGCAAGAAGAACCTGGTGTCCTTCAACACCTCAAAAACACAGTTTCTTCACCTATCCACTCGACACAATTATCCAAACAACTATCCCCTATTCTTTGACAACACTCGGCTATCACCTTCTTCAACACTAAACATCCTCGGTCTATCCTTTACTCAAAATCTCAACTGGAAACTTCATATCTCTTCTCTTATTAAATTAGCTTCCTCGAGGCTGGGCGTTCTGTACCGTCTCCGCCAGTTCTTCTCCCCCGCACAGCTGCTATCCATTTACAGGGGCCTTGTCGGCCCTCGCATGGAGTATGCATCTCACGTGTGGATGGGCTCCACTCACACAGCTCTCTTGGACAGAGTGGAGTCTAAGGGTCTTTGTCTCATTAGCTCTCCTCCTCTTACTGATAGTCTTCTACCTCTTAAATATCGCCGCCATGTTGCCTCTCTATCTTCTATCAATATTTTCATGCTGACTTCTGTTCTGAACTTGCTAACTGCATGCCTCCCCCCTTCCCTCGGCCTTGCCACACACGACTTTCTACTCAAGCTCATCCCTTTACTGTCCAAATCCCTTACGCAAGAGTTAACCAGCATCTTCATTCTTTCATCCCTCACGCTGGTAAACTCTGGAACAGTCTTTCTTCATCTGTATTTCCTCCTACCTACGACTTGAACTCTTTCAAGAGGAGGGTATCAGGACACCTCTTCTCCCGAAATTGACTTATCTTTCGGCCACTCCTCTAACCCTTTTAAGGAGCATTGAGTATCGGGCTTTTTTTTAACATCTGTTACCTTTTTTTTATGCTCTTGAAGTGACTCCTCTGCTGTAAAAACAAACAAAAAAACTGACAGTGTAATGGTAGGAGTGGATATGTTGAAAATAAGGAAAACTTGTAAATATATGGGCGCGCTAACATTATGTATACAGCTGTGTGGATGGGAAGTTTTTTTTAATGTGTGGTTGAATTCCAAATAAATGAATAAATACAATTGAATAGATAAATAAATACAAATAAAAGATAAAAATAAATGGACTGAGTACCGAACACACGTAAATGTCAGCAAATAAGGCGATACAAAATTGAAGAAAATACCAAATGCTTTTATAAATACATAAAAAAAACTGGAGGGAAGAAAAAAAAGCGAAAAAAATGAATACATGTCCAAATGGATAAAACTTACATTCAGGTGGATACTCTTCTCCTCTGACGGGTAGTGGTGGTGGTGGTGGGGGGGCGGGGGCGGGGGCTGAGGCGCGGCTTCGGGGGGGTGGAAGTGGAGGAAGAGGAAGCGAGCCAGTCCGCCCAGCACCATCCTCTTGATCAGCCTCGGCACCTCCGTCCCCCTCACGCCGCGGTGGTGGATGTTGAGGGTGAGCACAGACATACCCGACGCCAGGCTCACGAGGCAGATGGTGACCCCGTAGTACATGCCTGGTGACGTTGAGGTGATGGTGATGATGTTGGTGGAGGGGGATGAGACTTGCGAGGGCGATTGAGGTGGTGAAAAGGAAGGTGGTGATGGAATGGTTAAGTTATGCCTTGTTATAGTGGGGGTGGGTGGGGGTGCTGGTCATAAGGGATGGTAATGGAATGGTGTTTATTAGAGGTGGTTAAAGCTTGTTAGAGTGATGGTGTAAGGGGTCAGGTGATAAAGGGCGCCATGGGGGAATGCTGGCTACTAAGATAAGGCTGGGGGGGGGAGGGGGTTACAAAGATAAAGTTGGGGGCATACACTACAACTGCGCGTGGCCCCGGTGCTCATCTTCGCCGCATTGTTCCTTGAGCCTGTGGTGGTGGTGAATGAACAATGAAGGTGGTAGTGGTGGTGGTGGTGGGGAAGGAGGCGTTGGTTAAAGGAAGAGTAATGAATATGGTGACAAAGGACAGGATATGTGAAGGGGAATAAGGACAATAATGATGGAATGGAAGTATAATTTTTTTGAGTGATGGGAGTTGTAAGGAAGATGGTGTAGGATGTAGAAAAGTGGAATGGAGAAGAGCAGTGAAGGAGGTGGTGGAAAGGATACTGTGATGAAATAGAAATCTGAGTAGTGAAGGGGGAAATAAGGCGAAGGAGATAAAGTGGTGATGGAGGAGGTAGTGGAGGAGTCTTGGTGCTCATCCCGCATGGCATAGGGCGGAAGAAGGGCAAAGGAGGAGTGAAAAAAAAAGTGAGTGTCGAAGGGAAAAGGCAGATGAAGGAGTACATAAACCTATAAATATGAAGTGTGAAAAGATGCAAGTAATATGACAAGAGTGATTATGGGACATGGCTAAAGAAAAATAGATTTAGAACTGTATATAGGACCAGTCACCTTTTGCATTGTTATTGGTTAGTGGTGATATCTATACATTGATTTAATAAAGGAAAGTTAATGGAATAAAAAGCAATTAATTAATGAAGGTTTCGTGAAATTATTTGCTATTAGGTAAAGGTTATGGTTAAGATAGTCAAGAAGAAGTTTAAGGGGAAGGCTAAGGTGGTCATTACAGGATGAAAGTTTATGAGAAATACGAACACAGGGAATTTGGGCAGGTGTTGGTTAAATAGGGAATCAGTCGGAGCCAGGTAAACGCGGGAATGCAATGAAGAGTGAAGCCAGTTGTGGATTAGATGAGTCAGCTTGGAAGCCATCAAGGAATCGAAGGAACATCGGAACAATCAACAACTCAGAGAACAAGGCAACCACATGACACACACACACACACACACACACACACACACACACACACACACACACACACACACACACACACACACAGTACAGTAACACAATGACAGAGAGACGGAGTAAGTTAAGTAAAGTTTCAGTTCAGTCATATAAAAATTCAAACAATGGAAAATTAAAGAACAACACAAGTCACACACACACACACACACACACACACACACACACACACACACACACACACACACACACACACACACACACACACACACACACACACACTGGGCAAAGTTCAAAGGTCTAAGACTGAACTACATACATACACGCATACACATCAAGAGTCAGGTCAAGGGTCAAAAATCCAAGGTTAAGGGTCAGAGGTCAGTTCAAAGTCACCCACACTCACTGATGAGGGGGGTCTTCTCGGTGGGCGGCAGCGACTCCCTGATTGTCATGAGGAAGACGGTCATGGAGAGCAGCGCCGAGATGCCGAGCGTGACCTTTTCGCCCGACTCGCTGGGCACGTAGAACACTAGCAGGGCTGTGTGTGTGGGGGGGGGGGGGTAAAGTAGTAGTAGTAGTAGTAGTAGTAGTAGTAGTAGGAGGAGGAGGAGGAGGAGGGAAGAATGTTTTGAGACATGATAAAGAAGACGAGGAGTTTGACTGTAAGAGGTAGGAAGTGTTAAGAGGTAGGAGAAGGAGGAGGAAGAGGAGGAGGAGGAGGAGGAGGAAAAGTGATTAGTAAATGTAACATAACAGACGAATAAGCAAACAAAATGTGAAATGAGAAAATAAAAGTTGAAAAAGGGATGAAAAGGGAGAGAGAGAGAGAGAGAGAGAGAGAGAGAGAGATTTACATAGATAGAGAGATAGATAGGAGAGAGAGAGAGAGAGAGAGAGAGAGAGAGAGAGAGAGAGAGAGAGAGAGAGAGAGAGAGAGAGAGAGAGAGAGAGAGAGAGAGAGAGAGAGAGAGAGAGAGAGAAATATACAACAGGAGATATTGAAGAGAGAGAGAGAAGACGCGACACATTGCAAATATATAAATCAGGCACAGGTTTGCATCATGACACCTGACAAATTAATGAGAGTGAACACCTCGCCTCATCTGTCCCGCTAATGAGGACACACTTGCGGCTGAAGATGAAAGCCGCTCACAAACAAACAAAGAATGTATATAACTCACATGAATAAAAGAACCAAAAAATATTCAGCCAAATTCGGATATGCGGTGGCTGACTGGATGGCGTGACGGCACCGCGTTCAGGACGACGCGAGTTCAATCCCCGCCCGGTGCCGCCAAACTGGGATTTTTCAGCCGCCGCCGAGTGGCTTAAAACTACCCACATGCTGTCCAGAAGACCACCTATCAACCCGGACTCTAGATTCTAGGATTAAAGATGAGCTCCGGGTGGCCAGCATGAGCCAATGCAAGATGGCGCCACTATAAACGTTCGCCTGGGCCAGAACGGGCTGGGCCGACCATCAGGCCCTACCGGGAAGAAGCCTTGGACCGATCTCCAAGATCCATCGGAAAGAAGACTACCGGCGCAATAGGCCACGACGTAAAAAAAAAAAAGTTTACTAGTATATGTCCCCTCTCTTCCCCTTCCCCCAGAACAAAATAAAGCTTGTAAAAGGTGATAGCGAATTAATGAAAACACTTGGACACAATTACAGAATCAAAAGTACGTGTAATTGTTAAAAAGGGTGTTAGAATGTTATTGATCCCCTCTATTGACTGCCTATATTCTGTTGATTACTGAAAAAAATATAGTTAAAGGAATAACTAAATAACATGGGAACTGTTCTCCATAGCCTCCACACCTGCACCGTTGATCGTATGGGAGCACAGGTTAAATATCGATCCTCCACTTGTGTGCTGTCATAGTTATCATCTTCATCCTCACCAGCACCATCATCATCATCATCATCCATTACTAGTCCACTGTAAGACAAAACCCCTTCCCAACGTTCTCCACTTCCGTTTGATGTTGGTGTAATTTATCCCTGTCTGCCAGATGCTTTGCTCTCACGTCTTCACTTGGTTGTCTCTTTGCTCTGACCAGATCAGTTCCTGGGCTGTCACTGTTACGTTGTTTTTCCATCAGTTATGAGTTCTACGCTCAAAATAATCTGTTCAATCTTAGTTACCGTTATTCACATACCACAAAATAAGTAACCCGTCGCCCTTCTTTACCTATAGCGTTGAGAAGATTGCAGGGTATGGTGAGGGTGGCTTCGATGAAATCTATCATTATCTTTACCACTAACAAAAACGCATGTAACCATTAGCATTAACAGCTCCTCCCCTTTACTTTTACTTGTACTCAAACATCAACTCTTGTCCCCCTCTAGCTATGTCGTTTATAAGCATGCAGGGCAGGATGAGTGTGGCTACGCAGAACTCCATACCGCTAATTAAAACACAGGTAAACATAAATATCAACAAGTCCCCCCACACCTTTACCACTCCTCAAACACCTGTCGCCCTTTACCTATGCCGTTGATGAGCACGCAGGGCAGGATGAGGTTGAACACGTAGAACATGGGTCGGCGGCGCAGCTTGATGGTGAAGGTGATGTCCGGGTAGGGCTCCGGGCAGCACGAGTAGTACGTGATGTTCTTGGCGGCCGTGAACTCCACCAGGTCAAACTCCCCGTTACTCTGGTAGTTGGACATGTCGCCCGCGTCCATTTGCTTCATCAGGTCCAGCTGCGGACACAAAGGGGCGAGGTGATGGAGGGTGGGAGTGAGGCGGGGAGGGAGGAAGAGGGAGGGAAGAAGAGAGGAAGGGGAGGAGAGATGAAAGGAACGAGTGAGTGAGATTTATTAATGAGTCAGAGATTGCTGGAGGGCGTGATTAAGTGCATGACTCACTGATTGGCTTAGTCAGTGAGAAAGTGAGGGCGTTCTAGGTTTTGTAGTGACACGAGGGACGGGAACGGGGCTACGTAGGTATATGGTTTTAGGGATGCTGATGACACATAGCAATACTTCACACTAATCATCCATTATTATGTAGTTATATACAGAGAGAGAGAGAGAGAGAGAGAGAGAGAGAGAGAGAGAGAGAGAGAGAGAGAGAGAGAGCAGGCAGACAGACAGACAGACGTATTAAGCTGGCGTCACACAGGGCAAATTTCGCCCAAATGTTGGTCGTTTTTGTTGGCTGTTGGGCAAAACGAACAACAACCAACAAAATCTGGCGGGTCGGGAAGAATGGACAACAGATGTGACGTCAGACTGGTTGGGAGGAAACGGGGTCAAATGACATTCGTGCTATAAGCTGTAAATGTAAATTGAAAATCAATCATCGAACATATTTACTCAAATTGTCAACGGTAAAACTCCAAAAACCGACGTACATGTGTAAGTATGCGCTTGTGATTTATTTGTCCACTGTGTAAAGTTATTTATAACACTCAGCTGACTGTTTGGTGTGTCACCGCCGCCCGGCCCCGGGGCCATGGGATTGCCAGACTGGGCGAAAAGTAGCGGACTGGGCGACTTATGAAGGCTATACGCTACTTTTTAATCTACTATTTGCTACTTAAATTTTGAGTAATTCTGAAATGTATTGGGCTACTTCATGTTGAAATCCGCTACTTTTTGATGTGTGAGTAGGCTACTTATGTGTGAGTAGGCTACTTATCGTCAAAAGAATCTGGCAACCCCGGCCCGGCCCCCGCCCGGGGTGGAGTCTGTGCCTGGCGCGAGGTATAAACAAAGTTTAACAAACTAGCCATGGACGCCCCCAATGCCTCTTCTGGCGCTTCTGCAGTCGTAGCACATGCTCCATTATGTGCAATGCAGCAGCACAATCTTCTAAATCCTCAATATCCTGCCGATTCATGGTAAAGTGGCTGGAGAGATGCTGGCGTGGTGTTTGTTGTTGTTGTAGCGCGGCGTCAACATAACAGTGTTCAGGGTCACAGTGTGATGCACAGCATTGTTGGTTGGCGATTATCATCAACAAAAACAAGCAATATGTTGGCAGAAATTTGCCCTGTGTGACGCCAGCTTTAGAGTAAGCTTTGGATTTTTCAACTAACATAACTTTAAATATATTAGTTCACAGAGATCCCCTTCTCCAGACTAGGCATCAGTTACAAAGCGTACAGATTCTTCGCCCAGGGATAATTAAATCTAGGGAGCATTATCACACAAGCATAATATAAGTTAAATTCACCACGAGCTGACGGTCACAGTGTGGGATCAGCTGCATGTATCTATAACCCAAACAAGGCATCTGTAACGGGTGTGATATTGCATAGAATAATATGGGGAGAGTATCAAGACATCTCTTCACCCGAAATTGACTTCTCTGGCCTATTGTTCTGTTTTCTTTCGCCGGAGCAGACTGGCAGGCTCTTCTTGGTGCCATTTTTGTTATTTGCCTTGAGCTACCTCCTTTGCTGTAAAAAATATATAGATACACACCAGACAAGTTTATAAGCTTAACTTTACTTACTTTCTAAATTACAAAGAACCACATAGATTGCCATAGAGATACAAAGAAAGATGGATCCCAAAAGTTAGCTGGCGGAAATAAAATAAACGAAAGTAAACAGCCAACAAGAAGATAAGGGGAGAATGAGCGAGGGAATGACTGAGGGAATGAGTGATTAAGGTAGGGCGAGGGAGGAAAGGCACGACGACAAGGGGAATGAGAGAGAAGCCACTGCAGGAAGGAGGAGTGAGGCAGAAAGGAAGGGAAGGAGGGAAGGAGGAAGGGAGGAAGGGTAGGAGGGAAGGAGGAAGGGAGGAAGGGTAGGAGGGAAGGAGGAAGGGAGGAAGGTTAGGAGGGAAGGATGCGAGGTGTGCGTCGTGATTTAGTGAGGAGGAATGCGAACACTGAGAGAGAGAGAGAGAGAGAGAGAGAGAGAGAGAGAGAGAGAGAGAGAGAGAGAGAGAGAGAGAGAGAGAGAGAGAGAGAGGGGACGAGACGAGACAAAGAAAAGAAATGAAAAGAAAAGAAAAGAAAAGAAAAGAAAAGAAAAGAAAAGAGAAGAGAAGAGAAGAGAAATGTTGAAAAGAATAAAGGAAATAAAAGCACTGAGGTATGCAGAGTAATGGAAGGGCAATGACATGAAAAGATAATAGAGAGAGAATAATGAGGACGAAAATTACAATGGAAGATAACAAAAGATAAAGGATAATATTAAAGTGAACAAACGCTACCGAAGTCGGAAGAACAGGCAAGGCAGGCACATGTAAAATAAAGAAGGAAGAATAAGGAGGATAAAAGAAAGTTAAAGAAAGATGTAAGACAGAAGAATGATGAATGAAAGACAGAGGAAGGGAGAAAACGATCCATGCAACAGTGAGGAAGTGAAACAAGAAAATAACACGTGAGAAGAGGAACAGGGACAATGAAGCAACAAGAAAGGGAAGGCATGAGAGAGTGAAACTGGAGGAGATGAAGGAGAAGGAGAACACAAAGGAACACAAAGGAAGAACAAACAACAGCAGACCTGCTGGTCCTTTCGAGGTTGTTTGTGACAAGCTACACTAACTATCTAATCAAAGGTGGAAGATGAAGGACAGCAAAGGCGAAGGCTCCTCCCACCCCATCCCTCCAGCCAAAGCTGGCAGGAAAGGAAAAAGAACCATGCAGCATGGAAAAACTGCATGGAATTTATGTAGGAAAGAGGAAAGAACTACCATTACTGCTACCACTAACCGGGCAATAAAAGCGGACAAGGACACCAGTATTCGAAAGAACTTAACGTTATTACGACAATGAGTAATATCTTAGTTGCTGGTTGGATTCAAAACACTTGTCTAATCTATTCTTGAAGGCCGTAACTGTTGTACTATCAACGACATCACAAGGTAGAGAGTTCCAAACATTAACAACTCGATTGAAGAAGAAGTGTTTAGCTTCGTGCGACGAGAATCTTTTACCACTTATCTTCAAATTGTGATTTCTTCTTGTTCTATTTGATCGATCAATTGTAAAGTAATCTTCCGCATTAATATCACTGAATCCTTTGAACATTTTAAACACTTCTATTAGATCGCCTCGCATTCTTCGTTTTGATAGGCTGAATAAATTTACTTCTTTAAGCCTTTGTTCATATGACAAATTTCTCAACCTAGGAATCATCTTTGTTACTCTTCGTTGGACCCGTTCCAACTTTTCTATGTCTTTTCTGTAGTAGGAGACCAAAACTGTACACAGTACTCTAGACGAGGTCGAACCAACGAATTATACAGTTTAATATTACTTTTTCCGATTTAGTATTAAAGACTCGTCCGATGAAGCCAACCAAATTGTTTGCAGTTTAACTACCTCTGAACAATGCTGACCGGGCTTTAAATCGCTTGATATAGTGATTCCAAGATCCTTTTCTTTACTTACTGCAGAAAGTTGTTGGCCATTCATTACGTACCGAACGCAATTGTTATTTTTTCCGATGTGCAACACTTTACATTTCTCAATGTTAAATTTCATTTGCCATTGATTGGCCCAACGTGCAAGTCGATCTATATCTGATTGTAAAGCTTCTTCGTCGAGTATCGCAGTTACTTTACTAGCAATTTTTGTCATCAGCAAATTTTGATACTTTGCAAATGAGCCCATCATCGATATCATTAACATAAATTAAGAAGAACATGGGGCCAAGCACTGATCCTTGAGGTACTCCGCTTTTGACATCGAGCCAGTTAGATTTAACACCGTTTAGAACTGCTCTCTGTTTCGCTCAGAGAGCCAGTCCGCAAGCCAATTGTGAATGTTACCCGAGATACCGTGCGCCAGTAGTTTGCCGAGCAATCGTTGGTGGGGACCTTATCAAATGCCTTTTGAAAATCAGATATATGATATCTACTGATCTGCTTTCATCGAACACCTCAAAATATAGTGAAAAAATCAAGTAAGTTAGTCAAACACGAACGATTACTACGGAAGCCAAGTTGCGAATTATTTATTATATTATTTACTTCGAAGAATTACACCATATTGTCGCGAATGATAGTCTCCATTAACAACCAAACAATAAATGACAGGCAAATAGGTCGATAGTTTCCAGGATGAGACTTGTCCCCTTTTGAAAATTGGTGTGACATTTGCAAGTTTCAATCCGACGGAACTTTTCCAGCTGTTAAAGATTTATTGAATATGATGGAGAGCGGTTTACAAATTTGATGTTTGATTTCTTTTAAGACCCTAGGGGTAATTTTGTCTGGACCAGGAGCTTTGCTTACTTTAATCTTTTCAATTGTGCGTAAAATGTCACTTTCTACGATGAGCACGCCACTTAACATCTTTTCGGTCCTTCTAACCTCCGGCGGTTGAGGTGATAAACAATCTTCGTCGGTAAATACGGATGCGAAAAAGTTATTTAGGATTGTAGCCATTTCATTTTCATCGTTCGTGTGGTTACCATTTTCATTAGCAAGCGGTCCGATACCACAAGTGAGTGACTTTTTATTATTTACATAGCTGAAAAATTCTTTAGGATTAGATTTACTTGTTTCCGCTATAAATTCATGATTTTTCTTGCTTCGTTTTATTAATTTCTTGGTTTCGCGGCGAATTCTGTCCAACTCTAGTTTGTCAGCCTCGCTCTGAGATGATATGTACCTACTGTATACGCGTTTTTTAAGAGATAGGCTATTTTGAATTTCGTTATTCCACCATTTGGGTTTCTTCTTAGAAGCTGAACGTCTGTTACGATAGGGTACGCATATGCTTATGGCATTGTTCAATATTGTGGTGAAGGCCCCCCAAGATTTATCAATATCTGTTTCCGCCGTGATTTCAGTCCAGTCAGAATTATTTAGAATTGATCGGAGTCTTACGAAATTCGCTCTCTGATAATCAGGCACCTTTTCTTTACTAGGAGTTACTTTACTTTCTTTCATATTGATGCTGAATGTGATTGTTCGGTGATCGCTAGAACTAAAACTGGACCAACATTTACTTCGTTAACTAGATCAGCTGTCGTTGAAAGATAAGGTCAAGTATATTATTTTCCCGAGTCGGCTCTTGAACGTGTTCATGTAAATCACTTTCTAGTAAATTTGTGTACAGGTCGAGCCCTGCATGACAGTTCAACGGTTCACCCATCTTTTCACTGGCAAGTTAAAGTCCCCAACAATTACTGCCTCGCAACTGCTACTTGTTTCTAATAATAATTCACTTAATGCGTGGTCGATATCAAGAGTCTGCCTTGGCGGTCTGTAGATAAGTCCAATTACTATTTTACGAGATTTATTTTTAATTTCAATGAAGACCGTGTCTACATTGGTTATAATATCTGTTTTCACGGATACTGGATGGAGAGAGTTGTGGATATAAAAGATAACGCCTCCACCCTGTCTGTTCTCTCTTTCATGACTAAAGATGGTATAACCCGGTAATCTATATTCCGCAATGAAATCTCTATTTGAAGTGTCTATCCAAGATTCTGTGACTCCGATGATGTGATAATGATTTGTAGCTGCGAGGACTTCTAAGTCTTCAAATTTGTTACGTAGGCTACGAGCGTTTACATAGCAAGCTTTAACGTGATTCGAGTCAGGAGTTTTCGGGTTGAGTGCACCCTTACGGTGGAGCTGCTGGTGTTCTCGCCTCCGCGTTTTTGGCTTTCGAAGAGCCACTTGGTCTAGAGCAGCCTCCCGAAACGGGCTGCTCCAACAGGGTTTAAGTGGATGCCATCAGCAAGGAACAAGTCTGAATCGTAGTAAAAACTGTTCCACAAGTTAGCGAACTGGACATTTTCTTGTGAGCAAAGGGACCGAAGTCTGTTGCTTGTGCTGAAGGCCTTACTGTAAAAGTTGGATTCGGCATCGACCCTCGGGAGGATTCCTGAGATTATGATGTTACTGGCATCCGTTTTACGTTTATACTGCTTGATCATGCGGCGGTATTTTTCAAGCAGTTCCTCAGAAAGGTTGTCTTTACGTCATTCGTCCCCGCGTGAATGACAAAGAGGGTGTTTCGGTCGGCATTTATCGTGACATCATCGCACGCTGCGGTGATGTCGTCCAGTCTGGCACCTGGATAGCAGTAACGTTTTCTGCGGCCGTTTGATGAACGACCACAGAACTCAACCAGCTGGCCACGCACCATGGAGTCCCCAACTAGGCGAGTCTCGAACTCATCCTCCATGGTGTCTGCCAGCACCTGGAACCTATTGAAGGTAGTGGGGGTCAGTAAATCCTTGGTTGCCTGCTTCGGTTTGGCTCCATTCCTTACAGGTTGGAACCCGACATCCTGTGAAGCAGGAAGAGAAGCGTTAAGTGGGGCAGGCTGGAAGTTGTCCTGTGAGGCAGGCTGGGAGTTAGCCTGTGAAGCAGGCTGGGCCTCACAGCCTGTGCGGCAGGCTGGGGGTCAGCCTGTGAGGCAGGCTGGGGGTTGTTCTGTGAGGCAGGCGGGGGGTTCGCCTGTGCGGCCGGCGGGGGGTTAGCCTGTGAGGCAGGCTGGGGGTTAGCCTGTGAGGCAGGCTGGGGGTTATCCTGTGAGGCAGGCTGGGAGTCAACCTGTGAGGCAGGTAACACGTCCTCCCGTGAAGCAGGAGGGTCGTCTGGAGAGGGCACAGTCTCAGTGGAGGCCTCTCCACCATCGATAGTGGAGTCACTGCCACATTTGTTAAAACAAATTCCTGAAGGGCTACAAATTTCTTTTCAAGATCATTGTGCTTGACTTTCCACTCAGTCACAGCCTTCTGTAGATGTAATCTTTGAACGCAGAGGCGGCAAGTTTTACTCAGCTGGAAGAACTGAGCTGCAAAACGTCCGGGACAGACGTCACACTTAAGGTTCAAAGGCATTGTTAGAATTTTAAGC